>NW_024582362.1:1591485-1605240 GCF_018398535.1 Haplochromis burtoni
GGGTTCAGCTGCGTCACAGCGTCCTTTGAAACAGTCTCAAGGAAAAAAAAAAAAAAAAAAAAAAAAAAGGAAGGCAAGGCATGTTCCTCCAGAGGTGGCACCTCCTTACACTCCTCCTGGCATGCAGCTGCTGGCTTTTGCCTTGGGCTGCTTCATCTAACCTCACATAGAAGAGAAGAAATAGCATATCTCCCCCTCCTGAGTGAGACTTACAATGGAAACCCGCAAACATCATCCAACCCTGCACTTAAAACGTGCTGATTTGACAAGCCTGACATTTCTGAGAGATGTCCACATTGCTGCTATTAAATCTCCAACAGCAGCTGGATCCAAAGCCACCAAGTTAATTCCTATTTATATAAGAAATACAACAGATTCACAGGTGTGCCAGAGGAAAGCTTCCTTAGGAACGCCATTCCAGCTCTCATTCTGGGGAGAAAAAAAAAAGACAAATCCATCTCCTTCTCGTCTTTCTTCCCCCCACGCACAGTCTTTTCTTTCCCTTCATGCCCATCCCCCTCTTCAGCGGAGGATTGGAGTGCCCTGGTAAATAATTGAGGCATATTCCCTGTCTGCTACTGTAGCTTCCCCCTAATGCTTATTTATTTACATTTTTTCTTTTGGCATACTTCCAAAGAATATTTGGTTGTCCTGATCTAGCAATAAAAAGTGATAAAAATAAATTGTGCTTTGTTTTCTGATCAATAGCTTCTGGAGCCCACGTATGATCACACACGGATTGCTGGATATAGGATCAGTTTAAAGAAATGGAAATAATGGACTACATAACCATTCAAGTTCACATCAGTAAATTTCTATTGTTTAATATCTGAAACCTCAAACTATTTCTTTTCCAGCTAAATAGGTTCCTGAAACTGACCAGGTATTTGTTCATATAAATAATTCCTGCATAATTCTAAGAATGAGATGTGATTTATTAAAATAAAAGTTCAGAAACATCTTATGACTCATTGAATATATGAAAATGTGCAATCTGATTGGACAGAATTTTAGGAGCTGCAAGGGGAGATACACTGGCGCCAGCTCAGTGGAGAAGTATCGTGAGGTGTTTGCTGACATCTGCTGCCTCAAAATATGAACTCCGCTGGGTGGACATGACTCATATTAGACACAGGAAATATGTCTAATGACATTTTGATTTAACAACAGCATGGACCTCCCCGCCCAAAAAAAGGAAAGAACAGAAACCAAAACAGACTCATGGAGGTTCATCTTGAACATATATTTATAAATATCTGTATATTTTCAATTCATCCATACAAATCAGAGACATGATCTAACTAAAATCGATTAAAAGAGAAGAAACAGAAAACAATCAGAGAGCTGCGTCACACACGGCCCACTCATTCACATTAGACAGAAGATTTTGACCAAGATTAAAGGCAAAAAGGCTTAAATAGGAAACGCCTGAGATTAAATCCTTCTGTATGAGTACCCACGAGAAAGTAAAAACAAACTTTAATTAAAACCTCTTTTTTAAAAAAGGGGAAAAAAGTCCAGGTGTGACACTTAAGTCAAACATCATTAATCTACAGTGTTTGTACTGTGTTACAGTGGTTATTGTAAGAGCAACAAGGTAAGGGTAATTATTATTTTTTACCTTGGGCTTTTAATGTGCACACCAGGATGGTTTTAAGCAGCATGACATCTTAGCTAAGGCTTCATCTTGTTTGATGTTGAAACATACAGTACGCCTAAACTACAGAATACATTCATGTGTATTAACTGTATGCATTCCTAGAATTTCAAGTCAACATAAATGTGCAATTTAGCATGCAGCAGTGGCACTGGTATGCAAACGCAATTCTTTTACAAAAACAAACAAAAAAAACAGCCCCAGTGATAACAGCTTACAATCATTAACGGTAGCTTTACTGTAACATGGTGTGCTCTTGAATATTCTTTATGAAAGTCAGCTAACTGCCTGGCCCAGCAGGCTCAAACATCTCTTCGCTCACAACCTCAACTGAGCTTAAGGGCTCAGAGTTAGCATCTGGTACCTTGGGGATTGTTGTGATACTCGGGTTTTCGGCGGTAATTTTGAGGCCAGCCATGTCTTCAGCAGTCTCTCTGATAGGAGAAGTGCTGGCAGTCAGGTCTATACCGGGCTTCTGCTCAGGTTCCTGGATGTCTGGTTCTCCTTGCTTCTCTGGAAATGAAGGTCTTTGGTCAAAAGATGAATAATCTAATAAAAAAAAGAAAAGAAAGAATAATACAATATTGTTAAGGTTATGGATGGTGAAACCATGGGAAATTGCTCAACTTCCTTGGTCTGTAAGGAGATATTTAACAATAATTAAGATCAAATCCCCTGAGCATCCTTTTATGACTTTTGTACTTCAATAGATTACATAACCAAAGCTCAGACTGCTGCATTTCAGACCGTGACCACTGATGGAAAGGACTGACCTGCACCTACTGTTTAAAATGCTAACTGAGTTCTTGATAACTGATATCACATGGCACATGGAAATCAGTGCATTTAGACCCATAGACATGGTCAATATGCTCAAGTTCAAGCTCTGCATCAGAATGAAGAAGGTGATTTAAATGACTCTCTGTAAAAGGGAAAATACCCAGTGGGCATCACTTCTCTGGCTGAAAATGCCTTGTTGATGCCAGATGTCAGAGGAGAATATTTAAAGTGCTTCAAGGTGACAGGAAGGCAACAGCAACTCAAATAACAACTTGTTACAACCATCGTATGCAGAAGAGCATCTGTGAATGTACAACGTGTCAAACTTCGAAGGCCACTCTTGTCAGCTAAGAATGGGAAACTGAACCTACAATTCACACAGGCTCATCAAAACTGTACAATAGAGGTTTTGAAAAATATTGTCTGGTCTGATGAGTTTCCACTTCTGCTGTGACATTTGGCTGGTTGGGTCAGAATCTGTAGCAAACAACATGAAAGCTTGGATCCATTTTGCCTTGTATCAATGGTTCATGCTGCTGCTGGTGGTGGTGTTGTGACGGTGGGGGAAATTTCTTGGCACGCTTTGGGCTCGTTAGTATCAGTACAGTACCCCCGCCTTCTGATGGCTGCTTCTGAGACGATAACGCGCCATTCCAGTCGTCTTAAACTCCCTTCTTGAACATGACAATAAGTTTATTTTACTGAAATGGCCTCCCCAGTCACCAGATCTTAGTCGAATGGACTTCACAACTCTGCAACAACTGTGTGACGCTGTCATCTCAATATGGACCAAAACCTCTGACAAATGTTTCCATCTCCTTGTTGAATCTCTGCCATGAAGAATTAAAAATGTTCTCAAGGTAAAATGGGGTCCAATCCATTACCTAATGAAGTGTTCAGTATAGACCACTTTACCTGCTGTAAAACGTATATCTGTGAAAAAACACTTAACACATTTGGCTGGAGTAGTTTTATTCTGCAGTAAAAGAGACTAATACAAAACCACTGCATTAAATGACTCCTTAACTGAGAGGCGTATCAACAATAGCTGGTTTTAATCGTGCTTATTTTTCTTCTTAATCGGGATGCCATCATAAACACGTAATTGCTCTATTTAGCCACACAATTTAATCACGTATGAAGTACTTACCCAAGCTACTCTGATCACCTGAGTCATCTCCATAATTAGCAAACATGGAGCTGCTGCCTTCCTCGTTAGTGGAAACAGTGGCTGATAAATCTGAAGTCGGTGCATCGAGTATGGTGAAAGCATCTGAAATAAGTACAAAGCAAATGCCCATTATTCCGTGTGAAAATGCATAATGTGTCAAATGGATGAAAATGTCCTGAAGTGATCCTGTTACCTCGGTCTGGTGGCTGCTGAGTGGGTGAGATTAAAGACTGATCTTGCATGCTTTTCTCACTTTGATTCAGTGCTGCTTCGGTAGATGGGCTACATTCATCGGTAGAAGGCACCTAAGGAGAGAAAACTGGAGGTCACAAATACCTCTAGCAAGTTACAGTTAAAGGAGCAGTTTGTGGGATACAGTGGCATTTAGTGGGGAGGTTGCAGATTGCAACAAAGTCAATACACCTGGCCTCACCTTCCACTTCTAAAAATGTAAGTGAATACTAGGTCGTCACCCCCGACTGAAAAAAAACTGAGCTAGTGTAGAAGGTGGATCCCTCCTGTAGTAGATATGTAGGTCTCATTTTAAGCCATAAAAAAGATTATTCTTTTTGTACTTCTCAACATAATCCCTTGCTACCAATAGATGCCATTACATCCTGCACAGCTTAATAAATAAGCAAGAATAAGATACAACAACCTTCACCTCAGTGTGCTCAGTTGCAGCTACCTCTTCACTGCTGCCAGTGAGCACTGGTTGAAGAACATTTTTATTCTGGGCGTTAGGCTGAACTGGACGAGTTGGAATTCTGTGCAAGTATCCATAGCCGATCCCACAGCCTAAGCTAAAAAATAGGGAAAAAACCCCACGGGTGTTGACATGGCAATATTTATCTACATGCTTTGATTTAAATAAAGATTAAAAAAAAAATCAATGCCAACCTTCCCTCGCCTCCCCACGCTCCGTTAGGAGTCACCACTACCTCTCGGCACTGATCCGTCTTAGTGTTGTACACCAAAAGCTTCAAAGGTTTCCCCTCGTTGGCTTCAATCAAAGAAAAGAAATCCTCGGACTGCAGACGTTTCACACGAAAATAACGTTTTTGTTATTTATTTTAATAATGTCTGCTAGTTAAAACAATTATTTCTTATTTGGAATAAAAGGCAAAAGACAAGAAATCTTACATCTTGTAACACTTGGTCAGCTCCAACTATGAAGTCATTGTATGCATCCAGGCCTGCGAGAGCGGCGGGAGAATTTGGTTCCACTTCCTAAAAGTTTTTTAAAAATTCTAAAATCTACCAAAATTATTAACATTTGCAATTTTAAGGCCTTTGAACACAGAATGCAATGATTTTTCAGACTCACTTATTCTTAAGGCAACTGTTCAATTCAAATTTGCAGGATTTATTTTTTTTATAGTTCGGATCAAGCTCGATTTTTCATATTTTTCCACATAGGAATAAACAGATCTGACCAATCAGACCACTGCATTTGGCAACAAGTGTGCTCATTGCTCAGCGTATGCACCAGTACTGAATGTGCAATGATATGGAAATAGTAAAAATAATACTATTTTACCTCAGACAGACAGCCAGACACTGCTCCGGCTAAATCAGCTCTCTAAAATTATTTCTGTATGTCCTCAGATGTGGTTGCAATTTTGCTAAAGAGAGAAAGCGGTCGAGATACAGCTTCAACTCCTGGATTAAACCAAGAAATTTTCCCTGCTGCTGTCCTCGCCTGAGAATTGGATGAACCCGGATTCTCACTTTCTTCTTTTTCTTGTTTAGAAACATCAGAATCAGCTCATCATTTCTTTCTTTCAACTTCATTTTTTCACACAAAGCAAGACTTCTGTTGTGTTTATCTGTTATACGGCAGGTTTGGATCCAAAATAGGCTTTTTTTAGGAAAAATGGCTAAAATCGGAATTTTAGCCATTTTTAAAAAATCGGAATTTTAGCCATTTTTTGGCTAAAATGGCTAAAATCTGAATTTTAGCCATTTTTTCGCATATATTCGGTGTGCAAAGGCCTTTAACCTACAGTAACCAGCAAAGGGTGAAACCTGAGCGAAGACAGGTAGATTTAACTTACCAAGACATGCCAGACATTCTCATTGGCTCCTTCAAAGCTGCAGAAGCGGACACTAGCCCCCAGCAAACCCTGACCGCCCCACATGTTACTGGGTGTCACCTCCAGCTCCCTCACACGCTGGGTTTTGGAGTTATACACTTCAAGTTTGACTGCTTTTTCCACATTTGCCTTCAGAAGATCCTTCAGCAGGTCGTTTTCCTTATTCTGGAGAAACAAAAGGAAAAAGGGCTACTCCAGCTGCAACTGTGCAGATGCGTTTTCTTTCATGAAAAAGAACATGAAATGTAATTACTGCCACTCTTCCAAATGAAGTTATTAATAAAGCACTGAAAAACACTGGATTAAAGGCAGTACCTCAAAATTATGGAAATCGGTGTTTGCCTGCTGTGTCCTACCTGCCGAGTACTTTGCTTTATATACAGAAAAATGGGTCTTGAAGATGGTTTCAAAACAGACTACAACTTGCTTTTGTCCTATGCAGTTGATTGAGATCTATAAATATGTTATTCAGCTTCATAACGCCTTTTAAAATGAGTTTAGAATTTAAAAATGTTTTTGTTTTTAGCATACTTTCAAATACAATTGAATATATGCCACATTCACAGCTACGTTGCAGGGCTTTTTTGACATTTTCATTTTGTCCTCAACTCATCATTTTCAATTACAATTCATACCTGAAATGTCATAAAGATAGAAGAAGTCAATATTTGACACCTAGTTACTCATTTTAACCAGGAGTGTAGTGACACAGGAGTCTACTCACAAGTCGGGCGTTTCCTATAGAGAGAATGAAGTCAAAGAAAGGCTCCAGACCAGCCTTCAGAGCAGGAGAGTCCTCTTGAACCTGAGAATAAAAGAAATTACTTAAATAATTAAAAATATTAATAATAATTTAAAACACAGAACAGAAAACTTGACATTTGGTTTGACTGACAAACAGCACAGTGATATTATCGCCCCCCGTGTGTCAACCTAAGATATTGCAGTGTCCAAAATTTGGGACTTCTCAATGAGACGAGGTACCCGCTTTCTCGCGCGGTTAATATGTTATATGCAACTTTGAATGAAACGTGCCATAACTAAAGAAAGTTTCTATAGTGACTGTTAAACTATTCCATTTCCCAACAAAGGCACGCGGGTTGGAAGTGTGCCAAATGCCACCTCATCTTCAACATCATCATGGGCGGACACCATTCAAGCTGAGCTCACGAGTAACTACAGTTACACGATAACCTGTCAATTACAGTCAGGCTCTGCGTAGATAGATAAAGCAGCAATTATGGTTCAAAGCACAGTTAACAAGTCACTAAGCAAAAAATGTATGAAAAGTGAGCTATAGGGACTAACAAACCGCGTGTCGTGTAACCTTGCACTACTTTCTAACGTACCCCGTGGACATGATATCCACAATTAGCTCCTCCGTCCGACAGTAACGAGCTCTGCGGTAGCCCCATTGCCTTCAGCAGTTACGTTTTACTAGTTCTGACTAAATGTCACTAAAGCAGACTTATTTCAGGAGTCATTACTGGTACATACACTCCGCATACAAGCTAGCTAGCCAGCAGCTGAGATAGGTTGACAGCAGGCGCTGGAGAGCCAGACAAAGCTTATAAATAATGATGGCAGAAAAATCGAGTTTCTTCTTCCCGAGTTTCATATCCGCAGCAAGCAAGCTGAGTTCGATTAGCCGTCCTTTACATGGTGTTCTACGCGGTTGCTTAGCAAAACATAACGCCATGCTCATTCATAAAAAAATGCCACTTCCTGTTAAGTATTTAGATATTTTAGGCAATAAAAAAACAAAACAATAAATTACCGAATATATAAATAAATATTACATAGATTTGACAGTTTGTTGCCTTACTGCACATGTCTGTGGGAAAAGTAATTAAAGTTAGATGTTCATACTTGTTCTTATTTCGATCTACCGTTGAATTTTAGTTAATTACTAAATTATTATTCATTAATTATTAATTAGGTTTCAAATGGAAAGCTTTTTTTGGTTTACATAAATATCTTTCAAGATGACAACATTTATGAAAACGAAATACTATTCTTATTCATATTCCTCTCGCCCCTGCGGGCGGTCTGTCCTTCAAGTTCGGGTCCTGGGAGCTCGAGGGTCCTGGGAGCTTCAATACACACACACACACACACACACACACACACACACACACACACACACACACACACACACACCTCTCTATGATCATAGAGAGAGTATATTTTATTTAAGTCTAAAACAAAGAAAAAAACATTTTTACAGTGAACCTCATGAACGATGCAATTAACTTTGTATGGCATCTTTCCTTTGAAGATAGAGAAGCCATTTATATATTTATTCTATCTTTAAATAAAAACATCGTGATGGTCAACATTGTTATCTCACAGCAAGAAGGTCATGTGAGGTTGCATGCTTGTGGGCACTCTGGCTTCATAGTCCAAATACATGTGTGAATGTGTTAGATCCATAGATGTGAATGTGACTGTTAATGGACGTCTGTATCTCTGTGATAGACTGATCCATTTAGGGTGTACTGTGCCTTTTCCTCCATAACAAGTGGGATAGGCTATAATTCCCCTATGACCGAGAATTAGATAAGCAGAAGAAAAAGAACTCATGTATACACTTTTGTATACGGTAGTTATACTGTACAATTTTTATTATAATGAATACACGTGTGTATTTTTATTGAATTATGATTAAACTTTTCATTGAATATTCTGCTTTTGTCTGTTTTGTGTTGAGTGTACAGTGTACAGACAGAAGGCAGCGGAACATTTTCTTCTTTACCTTGGCCGTCGATCATTTCAGACTTTTATCTGCTGTAATATTTGTCTTGAATGCACACCTTTCACAGATGGTTTGGTCGACTCTGCCATCACTAGACAGCACCTGTTCTTTTCCCACCATGATAAAATAAATAAATTAATTAATTAATTAATAAAGTTCTCTTGTCCTTAAAGTTTTCTGAGTTGAATGAAATGCAAATGTACATCATAAGTCTGTATTTGTAGGAGTTTCACACAGTGGTGGATTGCCACACAAAGTCTCACACTTCTCAAACTTTCAGCTTTTCATAGCAGTACATTTAATGTGAATTGATCCACATGGACTATTGATACTGGCTGGTAACTTAACATCTGCCCGGTTTCCCAATCTCAAATGGGTATAAAAGCAAACTGCAGCTTGTCATCAGTGCTCCAACATGATGTGGCTTGTGCTTCTTCTGTCCTGTATTGGTAAGCCCACCTGACTTAAATAATTTTCTGTGCCTATATTTTCTGAACGTTAAAAATATATATTACCACATCTGTCCATGTGTGTGCTGAAGGGCTGATTTGTGCCAAAGAACCTCTCAACTACAAAGTTGACAATGAGAGGGTGATAGGCGGCAGTAATGCTCAACCAAACACATGGAAATGGCAGGTAAATCCTCTGAACACTAATGATATTTTTATTTTTCTATCTTTTGATGCAAATAGGTTTTGTACTGTAGTTTTAAAATACTAGATTTAGAAAAAAACTCCATCTCCACCATATTTTCATATTTCTTTAATATTTCACAGGTTTCTGTGCAGTATGATCAATTCTATGATGGCTCATTCTACCACATGTGCGGAGGATCTGTTGTTGATAGCTTCCACATCATGACTGCAGCTCACTGCATCCTCAGGTTTGGGCTCTGACCATGGTTATTCTTAATGACACCATTTCTTTTGTGCATTTTGTAATATTTTAAAGTCGCTCTTGGTGTCTCCTGGGCTGGACAAAAGAGTGTAAGTAAGCACTGTACTTATGTTTTTTCCATATCCTTCTCAGCCCAGATGCTAGTCAGTACCGTGTAGTGGTGGGTGAGTATGACCTGTATAAGTTAGAAGGCAGTGAGCAGTTCATCCATGTGGAAAAAATTACAGTCCATCCTGGCTGGAATGGTGATCTTCGTTATGGGTAAGTGGCAGCATGTCAGATCACCTTTCTCAATTAAGCCTCATTTAAATATGAAATGTTAATCTCAGCAAACAAGCAGCTATTAAAATTATACAACTCTATCTTTGGTTATTTTTTCTTAGAAATGACATTGCTCTCTTGAGACTCGCTGGTCCCATCTATGACAGTGGTTACGTGGCTATAGCTAATCTCCCCTACCCGGACCAGACACTGCCTCATGGCTTCACCTGTTACATCACCGGCTGGGGATTAGTAGACTGTGAGTACACCTGGGTGCTAAATGTACACATATACACACCCTATATGTGGATGTAATAAAAAGGTTCCTGCATTCTTTCTCCACTGAATCAGATGGAGGTAGCCCTGCCATCCTACAGGTGGCTCCCATCAATGTGGTGGAGCACTCGGTCTGCTCCCAGCCAGAGTGGTGGGGCAGCATTGCTCTAGAAACCATGGTGTGTGCCGGAGGGGATGGGATCATAGCAGGCTGCCAGGTAGAGGAGGTTTCGCCTCATGCTGCAACTATCATATTGTTAACAACAATACTGTGTTAAGACGTTCTCACAGTCATTGCACGCTATGTTCTTATTGTTATCTGTCCCAGGGCGACTCTGGAGGTCCTCTGAACTGCTTTACTGATGGAGCCTGGAGAGTTCACGGTGTTGTCAGTTACGGCCCATCTGGTATGTGCAACCAAGTGTTCAAACCCACGGTCTTCACCAGAGTCTCTTCCTTTGAAGACTGGATGTTTTCAGTGAGTCTCTTGATGCCTCTGTGCTTTTGTTTGGCGACTATAATCTTATAAAGCGTGACTCATTATTTTATCTATTTATTTTTTCAGGTTATGGGTCTTGCTTAAATGGCACCGCATTCCTTACAATTCTCAAATGCAACCTGCAAAATAAAATTGATGTGCATCTCATTCATGTTCTGCGCTGCAGATATTTGCCTGTAGTTCTTGAATTTGCCAAAGGGTGGCAAAACCACCTCATGTTCTGACCAAACAACGTCCTGCTTTTCTCTCAGAATCAGATCCTTTTAATGGCATTCCGGTACTTTCCCACAATTTCAGAAACACATTTTCTACTGAATGCATTTGTTGTTGGTGTGCTCCTTTTGCGACCAGTCCATACATGTGCCACAGTTTTTGTTTGAATACCAACACAGCGGCTACGGTCGTGACCTCCTAAACTCCCGAACCGCAGTTTTAGTTGATGGAAAATTTCTAAGGATGTTTCAAACTGAGAAGCGCTTTTTTTAAAAAAAGGCTTAAGTAGCAGTGAATTACAAGGACAACTGGAATATTCTTGCACGGTCTACCTGAACACCCTGTCCCAACAAGCAGAAAACCTTTTTTTTCTCTCTTTTTAATTGTGGCCAAATGCTATATGTAGTCATAGTCTCAACATTTCCTTCTTGTCTGGAATTTCTGGCCATATGTTTGTGGTAGTAGTCAGGAGACTTCTGCATGACATCATATAAAGTGTTTTTCTCCACACCATGGAGACCAAAAACCACAGATACATTCCAGTGGTTTACATTAGAACCTAACAGGAATGTTGTTTCAATAGATTTAAGGAGAAATGTCAATTTTCTTTAATATAGTAGAAGAAAATGGTCTTAATGGTTTTCCAAATAGAAGCTAAACTAATAAAAAAAATTAATAAGCAATTAGATCCATCTGAATTTTTCATTCAGTTCAAGTTTATTCATTTGGCAACATAACAAGGCCTCAAGGTTCTTTTTACTCTAACGTAAAGACCCGAAAACCCCAACAGTCATATGATTCTCTATGAACAAGCACTACATGACGCCAGGAAGGAAAAACTCCCTTTTAAGAGGACAAAAATCTCCAGCACAACCAGGCTCAGGGAAGAGCAGCTGTATTGGGAAAGAGGAAGACAGGAAAAAACACAAACTATGGGAGAGAGATGACACAATGTAAAGGCATGCAGCTGTGGCATATAAGCACCTGTGGGAAGTCCCCCTGCAATTTGAGCTTGCTTCAGCATAACCAAGGGATCCTTCAGGATCACAGTCCTTTCAGATTTAGCTTTAAGTCTAATCTTAAAAGTAAAGATGGTGTCTGTCCCCTGAACTTTCATGCAGAAGCATTTTACTAAACGTTACGGTCGTCCCAGGGTTTATACATTTGTGTAAAACACTAAATACGTTCTGTTTGACAGATCTAGCAACAAATTGCCAATTGTAATGTAATCGTTGTTCTTTTCTAATGAACAACTAGATTAACTTGGATCCTGTGTTTTTATTGTAATGAGTGGTAAAAACTGCAGTATGGGAGCACAATTAGTTTTTTTCCTTTGCTAGAGGTTTCACCACCACTGGTGTAAAGTAGCAGTATGCTGTAGATTACCTGAGCTACACATAATTTGAAAGTACATTAGTGTGCTTATTTTACTTTTGCTACTTTTAGCTTCACATGTTTAATGCAAACCCTGACCCCAGGAAGGGTTTGTGTCTCTGGCTGGAATTGAACCAGAAACCCTTTGCTTGGCAAACAGATGTGCAAACTGCTACACTTCTTGCAATTATTTGCTGGTCTAGAAAGGGTTAAACCAATTATAACACATATTTTTGGCTTATTAGCTAAAATATATTATTAATATATCAAGTATACCCCCTCCCACCAAAGAAAGCTAGAAATAATACCCCTAGGAGTTTTTGTCCATGCTTTTTTCCCCAACAATGCAAAAAGTTTAGTTTTCAGCATTTTACAAAGACAAAAAACAGTCAAAGATTTAGAAAACATTTTTTTTTTATTATTATTATTTGGAGGGACAGGCTGTCAAAATGGCGTAGATGAAAGACACTGTTTCTGAACAGCAGGTTAATGTGTGAGTATGTAAAAAAAAAAAAAAATTAAAGCAGCTTTGTTTGCTCTGCAGGACCATTCAAGCAGAATATGTACAACACAAAAGGCAAAAAAAGTAAGACAATTTCTTTGAAAACAATATAAATTGTACTGTAATACATTACATTGAACACTCACTGTTGCCATTTCTTCATGAGATTTGATGTTTTATACAAGAGAATCAAATGCCTGCTTGCAAAAAAAATGAGTGCCCTCTTCATGGCATAAGAACATATATTGGATGGACTTCAAAGTAATCAAAAAAGGCAAAAAAGCGAATAATACAGTTCCAAAATGTGCACTCGGCACTTTTTCAAAGTATACAATTAATCAGAACAAGTTTTAACAAACAGGACCTGCATGCATAATTTCTAAAGGGTCCAGAAAGGCTGTTGAAACAGCTGTAGAAAGGGTGAGATATGTACATTGACTCTCTAGTGTCCCTCGGCTCTTCACACAGGTGACAGCACAATCACCTTTGAAAGGTCTCGTTCAATAATTAATGAGGCAACTCTTCAATTTTCAGGGTTTGCGCGTGCGATAAAAATTGTATAATATATGCAGTTTTTATGCACAAAAACCCTTTACATGTGTAAGTCATAACATATCGTAAGCCAAGTCACAGACTTCCAAAGAAATTCAGAGTACAATCAAATTGATCTTCGCAATTTACTTAGTTTTAGTGGCATGTCTCTAAGATATCGAACCATAAGGCTGCCTATGAAAAATACTTCAGAATGCTGGAGAGCAATAACCTTCATAAGTATACATTTCTCTATAATTCATATATTACAAAGGTCGACCCAGATTGAAAATTACTCGTTTTTGCTTAATAAAATATTCAATTTGTCAGTGATTAGAATTCTTTTGTCATTCTACATAAATTAGTTAGAAAATATTAGTGTAATTTTCTATGTTTACATTATAGGCAGCAATACAACAGAACCATAATTTAGTTTCAGTGATTAGGGAGATTCCACAGTTTTCAGTCCCAAAGCTTAAATGGAAGCGCTGTGCACACTCTATTAGCATGCATGGCTCCCCCCGATAAGCAGGCACATCCAGTAAACTTTACAACACCCCATTTTATTGCCAGGCGTCTTAAATTAAATAACTAGTGAAATAATGACATAATAAGTTATCCAAAAAAAAGAAAATAGTTAAACTGTAAAAGAGAATAGATATTAAATACTTGCTGATGGACTTGTGATCCCATTTCCCATAACAATGCCTAAATGTGATATGGACAAGGAAAAGAAAAAAAAA
>NW_024582362.1:1605260-1609088 GCF_018398535.1 Haplochromis burtoni
CAGGAAGGAAGATTGCACTTTCAGGTGAAATATCAAACCACAGTGCTGCTTGAGTGAAAGTAGGCTTCATCAGAAATAAATAAAAGGAATTCATAAAAGGAAATAATTTAAAACAAAAGTAAAAAGACAATACAGCTACAGCTTTTAAATGGCATGAGCATTATATCTAGTTACCCTGCTCATAAATATGAAACTCCGTCATGTTAGCGTTTAACTGTTGAATCGATCCCGTTCGACCAAAACAATGCCTATTCATACATAACTATTTTTTTTCACAGATAAAGTGCTGATCAAGGAGATTTTAGAGGGATTTTATTTGTACCATAAAAGACCCTTGGGAGAGATCTTGAGGAGAAAGAGTCCACTAGCTTTAGGATTTAACACGAGGAGGACCCCTTCTACTCAAGTCGTCCGGGTGTTAGCCCAAAATCTAGGGCGCGAACAGGTTACCATTTGACTCTGGTTTTCATATGAAGGCCATCACAGCAAAGGTACATTGCCTCCAAAAGCTAGAAAAAAAATCCCTGAGGTGCACATTCAGCTGTGTTGAGATTCCCAACCTGGCCCCAGAGGGTTCATTCCCATTTAGCGTATGGTTGGTGATCTTGGTTTGGTTAAACAAGCTTTCTTAGGAATTGAGAGCCACCACATCTTTTTTGTTATTATTTTTAATATGCCTGATCAAATTGATATACGTTTAGTATCTCTTTCAACACTAGCTGCCGTCTCACACAGCAATCATTCCAAACTGCTTTGCTTACAATTTTGAAGGCAAGTCTGGAATTTTGAACGTTTATTATTAGGCGAGAGGGAGAAAAGAAAAAAAAAAAAAAATCAAACGCAATCACAGCTTCCTCCAACACTTTGACATCTTATGTGCATTTTCAAACCTGCGTTTTTCTTGCACTGTCCACAAATTTTTCACTTTGCGTGGGTCAAACTTTCACAGACTCCATCACAGACAATTTCATGGCTTCCTCCAACAGCTGATTGTCTGTAAAAGTGGCGGGGGGTTCTGGGACGGACTCTGAAAGGCCAATCAGCGACTCCAGGAGGCAGGTCCCTGGGTCACTGGCTGCAGGGAAACTGGGATAACTAGGCAACTGAAACTGAAAAAAGTTGTCCATGTGCTCGTACTCCTTGAGGGAGTTGTAGAGGGAGGTGGGCCCCAAACAGGGGAAGCCATCGAAAAACTCCAGGTCTGACTCAGATGAGAGGCTCAGCTCCATGTCGTAGCTAGCTGAGCGATCGACTGTGGGAGAGGGCGTGTGTGGAACACTACAGCTATGGAAGAGAGCGTTTCCCTGGTTGGCATTCTCATCCAAAAGTTCTGAAATGGCTGTTGCTCGATTGTCTGTTTGATCGTCCGAAGAGTCCAGCAGTGCAGCGTCTATATTGTCATTCTCATCTGCAAAGTCCACCATACTAAAGCTACTAAACGCCTCCGTAGATGGCTGCTGTTGCTCTTGCTGTTGCTCTGGGCAACAAGTGTCTTTGTCGCTCTTATCACCGCTGTCCTTGCTACTTCTCGAACAGTTTTCTGTGTCACTGAAACACAGTATGCGGCTCAGGCCTTTCTCATCAACATCCAGCTGGGCGCTGGGCTCACACGGACCTTCGCCTGCCTCCGAGTCCTCACTCTGAGAGTCCGACAAGTCTGTCATATCGCTGCTGCAGCTGTTCTCCCCAGCTGTTGTCATCTCTGAGCTGAAGGGGAAGGAGGGCACTGCTGGTAAGGGGGTGGCACCGGTTGTGTTCTCCTCATCCTCTTCTGTGCTGGACTGCTCCTCCAGCCTCTTCTCCAGCTCCAGCTTCATTATAGTGTGGATGTAATGCGTCTGTACCCTGGTGGAGTTGAACTCAATGCGGCCCTCCGTGTTTCCGCATCCATCCTTGGTACATCCGCATGGAAAAGAGGAGTGGTCCATCTGCAAGAAGTAAAGAAAAGTTCTTAAATCATGCAACAGAAACTCCTAAGTTGCTGTGTCTTGCCCGGGTGCTCTTGATAGCATGAAATTGTTGGGGCTCTTACCTGACATTTGATGCCAGCCAGGCTGCAGCTGCAAGTCTCAGGTTCGCAGAACCCCTGACAGTCGCAACCACAGTTCTCCCTGGAGAGCCTCAGCTCATGCAGCTGCCTCTTTTCCTCCTTGTCGATCTTCTTCACACCAGCCGCTTTGAGCAGCGCATAGCGGCGCTTGGACGTGTAAGGCTGGAGAAAAGAGCCCTCGTCGACGTTGGCTCCACTGATGTCAATATCCTGCTCTGGGATGTCATCCACTGTAAGTTTTTCGGCCTCCTCGCTCTCCTGGGTTCCATTTTTTGTCAGCTGAACACAACAAAAGGAACAACGTTTATTTGTCATGTTGAACAGGCACAGTTTCATAGATCCCTTAACCACTGCATTTCTTTTATGGTGCACACCTTCAGTTTGAGAGCTTCCAGTTTCTCTTCCCTGAGTCTGTTGAGGAGTTTTTCCCGACGCAGGAGCCGCTGCTCCACGGCAAACTCTGCGAGCGAATATGTGCGGAGTGCACTGTGGCGTTGCATCATGCCCAGAGTGCATCCTCCTCGGCTGGGAACGCTGGTGAAGCCTTGGCACCGAGGGAAGAAGAACACCGTCACCTGGTCAAACGTCACATTGCCCCGCCGCGCTCGTTTGGATTTCTTAAGGATGGACGTTGCTATGGATGGAAAAAAAAAAAGAGGCAGGATTAGAATACATAATGCACAAGTAAGAGAGGAGGCTCTAAAGAGGGGGGATTCTTACTTTCATGCCACTAGATGGCATAATTCCCCAGCACTTGTACTTGAGAGGTGTATAAATGCTGCTGAACAGACTGTAAAAGGACACCCCTCTGATTCATTGCTCCCGCCTTATCATGTACCCAATTAAAAGACACTGCTAACAGGACTCTAACACGCTTACATCCTGTAAAGTGAAACCTACACTAACCCAAGAATCCATTTAGCTTTGTAACTTGCCCTACTGTGCGACAAAAAAAACAAAAAAACAAAACAAAACACCCAACCCAGGAATTTCCCTTTGTTGGCCAGGAAAGTGGAGGAAACAGATCTGCCAGGATCACAAAAGTGGTGAGTAAATGCTTGAGGCTTCCAGATGGGGGTGAAGGGTGGAAGTGTAGCCCTAAGGGCAAGAATAAAACCTGCCCACCCGGGTCTCGCTGCTAGCTGACAATCCCCACAAATGGCCCAGTAACTGAAACGGGCCAAAGGTTCTCTCGCTGTTAAAAAGTGCTCACGATCTTTCTAAACCCAGACAAATACAATAAAACCATATGGGAGCCAAAGTAGAACCATATGTGGGAAAAAAGCCCAATTATTCAAGTTTTATTATATATTCCACTTCCTCCACCCAGGAATATTCAACAAAACTTTAGAGACTCTTTTAGAGACAAGCAACTTTTTCCCTTCTGCCTGAGTCACCAGAACTTTTCGAATCTACAAGCCACATGTGTCGGACATTACAATTATTATTTGGTGGGGAAATCCTTGTAGACTTCTAGTTCGCCCTGAACTGGCCTTAAAAGACACGGAAAGCTGGTGTGATACCTGAAGCTTGGAAAAGTAACCTTTTACCTTAATAGAGGTAAGCGGCACACAATAGTTCTACTATGTGGTCTGATCTTCTGCTTGGGGTAATACACATAAAAATAAACTACCAAGGTACAGCTTCACATCCATCATCTTCTCTGCTGTGTCTAGCAGTCACTTCACAATTTCTGTGTAAACACTGGATTATAATGATCCAGCCAATCTGCTCCTTCAGATGTGTCTGCACGCCTTTTTTTCTTGATTGTCCTACCG
>NW_024582362.1:1609108-1668697 GCF_018398535.1 Haplochromis burtoni
TTTTTTTTTTTTGTATCCCTTCACCCACTCACTTTCAGCACCTGTGCTGGGTGCACGCCCGGGCTTCAGACAAGGCTCTGTGTGTTCCCAGCCTTGGCAACCTGCCATGCTTCTCTTCCTGGCTGCCTGCCCCACCATCCTGGAAACCTCACAACTGTTTGCCTTTCTCCCGTACACCGCAATCCCTTTCCAAGCCGGTCCGTCCCCTAAAGCTCAGCAGACGCACCCAGGTCGAGACACAAAACGGCCCAAGGCCGCGCGACCCACATCATGCAAGAAAAGGTGAGGCTGTGCCTGCATGCGGGGCTTTGAGAAGAAGGTGGCGACACAGCCAAGGTGAGCAGCCAGTGCATAATGTGATTAGCCATTTTGCAGCTTTAGGGCATGAAATCAAAAGAGGTATTCATTGCAGAAGTCTGAAATCATTTCTGTGAAGTGTTTCATGGCCTGCCAGCTGCCTAAATTCCTTAACCTCTCCCCCATTTATCTAAGTTTGTTATCAGAGCCTCAGCGGATGTTAAAGGCAAGAGAATGCATTATAAAAACATGTGCCATCAGCTCTTTCTGCGATTTATTATCGCTGGAGAGAGATACTCACTGTTGAAATTTGTTGCCGGGGAGCTGGGGTTGCTGGGGGTGGAATCCAGGGTGTCCGAGAAGCAGCTCTCCGCCTCCGAGTCCCAGCCTGAGCAGGCAGAGGAGAGGGAAGAGGGCGACGGTGAGGAGTAGCATGGGTCCTCATCCACCTCCTCAAACTTCCTCTTGAGAAGCCCACTCATGGCGTTAGCGCAAAAGATCTGCAGCAAGGAGGAGAGAAGGAGACGAATTAGCAAATTACTAACAGTTATTTTAACAAATCATCACCGGATCTTTATTTTATTAACCCAATAAATTATCAACTGTACATTGTCAGGCTTTTATTTAAACAAAATCAATGGTACAAGTGAGTCATGTATGCATACCAGTCTCCTGCTACTCTCAGTTGAGAACAATGGCACAGGAAGCAATCAATCAGTTCCATTTGCCTAAGTCAACAATTAGCGAACCCTTCACCCTCTTCTAAATCTCATCGGCTCAGCAAACGCATAAATTAAGAGAGACGACCAAACAGAGGTGACCTGACATTTTATTTTCTAATCAGTCACTTTAAGCAGCCCTTGCAATCAAATATGCAGTCTGAAGGAAAGCAAGGGCAATTTGCCACTGGTCATAAGTAACGTGTCCACATAGAAGTCATTGAATACATGCGCAGCTACGCATAGGCAGAATGTTTTGTTGTCCACATATCCAGAGCTGAGTAAAAGAGAGAAAAGTAAAAAAATAATGCTTTCAGTGGGAGGGAGTGCTGTCTGCCCTCCAATCTTTAAAAATATTGCCTAATATCACCTTTCCAAGTATAAGATTTGTCGATGTGTTTAATGTTTATTTTTGTCGGGCAGCAACACTTTCAAAGCTCGACTAAATCCCCGTCTTTTTCCAGGCAAAATTTCAAAAAGCGCAACCGCTGACATGACAAATGAGCAGATTTGATGAAAAGCAAGGTTGCTGCTTTTGTGTTTTATGGTTAAGGGATACAAATGTGTCTCGTGACCTTAGCAAACACCAAACAATCTAATCTTCCCAACTTTTGAGAAGTTGGGAAGATTAGCAGGCGATGCTTGCTGCTAGACGGCACAGTTTATCATCACTGCGAGGACGAGCCCCTGCTATCTTAACCAGGGAGGGAGGGAGGAAGGAAGTGAAGGGAGAGGTAGGACACAACCGGGCCGTGCTCCAGCACAGACACTCCCTCAGATGATGATGTGGAATGGGAAAAGGAGGCTTTACCTCGTTTCACCGTCAAACTGCTTACAAATCTTTCAACATTGCAGCTGAATCACTTTGATTTTCGTCATTTTTTAAAACATACTCTTACTAAACACAGTACTGCACACACGTAAAACACCCAACCATCCTTCCAACAGCTTAAAATGTGACCATTGCTCTTTAGCACACAGCCAATTTGTCAGAAATGCTCCAGTGACTTTATAGGAACTTTGAATCCATGTGCGATCTGCATGTCTTGCTTGTCTCATCGGGATGTCATTACTCAAAGAACAGAAGAAAAAGAAGATCTGGAAGCTGGTGTACAAAAAAAAGAGCCATTTTCTGAATGCAACAGAGAGCAGTTATGAAAAAAAAATCCTTATGACAAGGGCAAAGTCAAGGGCAAGAGGCTGACACCTTCATATAGGCAGTGGGTGCATCTTTGCAGATGTACAGGGAGGGGGTTATTGTTATTGCTGCGGTCAGATATTGTTGTCCCCAGTGCACGCATGATGAATGAATCACCTTGCAATAGGTCAAGCCAACTCACACTGTCGCTGCAACAAACAAAAAACGCTCCCTTCCACACTGTAGCCTTCACATTACACAGACAATAAGAGTGGAGGGAAAAAAGGGGGGGGGGCACTGAATCCCCCCCATCCTATCCTTCAGCTTACTCGTGCAAAAAAAATAATCTCAAAATGCCTTGTACACGTATAACTAATATTATGACATGATGATGGGATTTGTCTTGAAACCATTTAGAAACACCTGGGTGCCGCATCTGTTGCTTTGTGTGTTCCCTTATCAGACAACATGTGTGTTCTGAAAAACACCACAAAGCTCACGTCTCTGTGCACGCAGAGCACGCGAGGGTTCACCTTACAATTCTGCCACCATTCCCAGCTCCAGTTCCCAGAAAAAAAAACCCCACAAAAAAAACAAAGCTGTGAAGCATCCTCCAGGGAGTGCATAGCGCCAGCTAAGCAAAGTCTTTTTAATTAAAAGCTGCAGTGGGGGAGGGGGGGGGGGGGGGGGTGCGGGAGAGGGAGAGAGAGAGAGAGAGAGAGAGAAAGAGAGAGAGATGGTGGGGGGGGGGGCAGTGGTGTCAGAACTGGGTCATTGTCTCTTGACTGCAGTCTACCTGACACATTGATTTGTTAATCCTGTTCAACGGGCAGAAACAATGGCGAGAGGTTAATCCTGGCAAGGGGACGGCTTGTAGTCAATCTGGAGCTTCTCAGCCTGCTCAGCCGCTGCACCCACTGAACAAGGCCAAGAGAGCACAGACAGCGGATGGAACAAGGGACCCAGGGTGAAAAAAAAAGAAGAAAAGACATTGCGTAGTGACTCATTTGCAAAAGGGTGGGACAAAGATAAAAAGAGAGGAATTCGGCGCTGGCTCGTCAAAAAAGCGGTGCCTGTGGATGTCTGCTCTAAATGGAGAATGGATGTGATCGGACAGCCGAGCCAGAGGAGGAGCGCAGCATGTTTTCAGCGTGCGCTAAATTATGCATCACTGTCATTCCATCAACCGCACACAGGCAGGCAGATAAAGGACGCATCCACCGAGGTGCTCCCCAGCCAGTTGTCACAGACTTGGAAAGATAAATCTCTGGCGAGGAGATTTGTCACCAGAAGCACTACACAGCTCAAGTCAGATGCATAACTATGTCAGTTGAATAAGATTATCTTGATACATCCAGCTACGGGGCTGTTTGTACGACTTTAGAATTTCAATTCATTTTTATTTTAAATCTGCAGACAGCCCCTCAAACCCTTTTATAAAAGAGTATTCAATTATTTGAGAAGGATGTAAAAGAGTTTGAATTACTTTTAAAAGGCAAAATGCCACAGTAAATCTTATCAAACGAACTTATCGGAAAGCTTTAGTTTAATCAGAATCACAAAAAAAGAACCAAATCATAAAAGCTTTCTTATACACATCTTTGGTTTTGCACAGATATCAACTTTCACCCTGTTTGAACTGCTCCCGTCTGCCCCTCAGCCATCAGGACAAGTCACAGTTGACTTTGCCCCCTCGCACCGCCTGTCCAGCCCTTTTGCAGCTGATAACCGTGTGGGTGGGAGCGACAAGTTGCACTAATCTTAGCCAGCCGGGAGCATTTACATGGCACACTGACAGCCTTGTGCAGTGTCTGAATGACTGACTGAGTGCTCATAAAATGTGATAATGATAAGCTTGGGAGCCTTCCCGTGTGTGTAGAACCGTGGCTGGGCAGGACAGCCTCTGCAGGCTTTCAAGGTACTGCACCTCTCACTTCCAGTTCTGACACCGAGAGGACGGGAGATAATTGATCAAAGCCGTCAAGGTGACGGATGGGCTGGATTCCAGCTCCTGCACAGCTGGGGGAAACACTGGCTCATTTCTTATGAAGTCAGCTGTTAGTCAGAAGCGCTCCACCTGCTGGAACAATGCAGGGAGCGCTCCCGCTTTCTCCTCTATAAGCCTGTTGTTCTCACCGAAGCCGCAAAGCTTGCTGTGACTGTGCCACAGAAACATTCTGTTCCTCTGCCTTGACCCGTGCACAGCGCGATTCCAAAAAGGAGAGGTAGTGGGAAGAAGGAGGGAGGACTGTACAAAACAAATAAATAATGTCATGTCTCCAAGCCACAGGAATTCCATTCTGGCAGCACTTCTCCCGCAGTAATAGTGGAAGAAGAACACAGGCTCTATCTAACCCAGATGTGTTTTCTACTGCTAACCACTGGAAAGTCCTACTCCCACTAGACACTTGAGCCAGCCACCTTTCCTAGCTACACCTGACAGGGTATTAGCTTGCACGTGGACTTCACACGCCCCAGGCTGCCATTAATCTGTTATGCAGAGCAAACCTGAATGTCCAGGTGATGCTTGCAGAGGACTATTTACCCACTGTTAGGGTTGCTTTACTCCTGCTTTAAAGGGAAGGCTAAAACTGTTTTTTTCCACTCTTTACCTCGAATGGCATTCACTGTGCAGACAAAATGACATGCAGCTTTGATTTTTCTGTAACACGCTTGCAAATAACAGAAACTGTGCCAAGTGCACAGCAGCAAACTTTGAGAAAACCTCTTTAGAATAGCAGTCCACAAGCAGAAAACACACAGCTTTTGGGTGTGTGTTTGGGTGGAGGGAGGGGGAGTGGCTTCGGGTTCAGGGGTCATGCTCCAGTCTGGGACACTTGCTGTATGGAATGCTGAGAGAGGACAAAGCAGATGGGAGCTCTCGGCTGCTGTGTTGGAGGCTGTCAGCAGGCTCCGTGTTACCCCCTCCACACACACACACACACACACACACACACACACACACCCCCACTCCACCCTCGTCTCCAGGCACAAAAGCGTGGGGCCATCCTGCGTGACCAAAATGAAGCAGGCACAGAGAACCTTGTCTGAACCCAGCATGCGGCTGCTGCCTCTCCCAGCTGGGGAGACAGATACTAAAAGTGTGCATGAGCTTCCTGAGGTTGTGAAACATGCACTGCAGTGCACAGGAAGTGGCCATCCAGATTATCTGTGCTGTGTCTGACAGCTGCAGGCACCACAAGGCAAACTGAATGCAGGATCACACGATGGAGATGAGGCAGTTAGGATGTGGGGATGTTATTCGCTGTGCTGCGAATTCCTTCAAATCATTTGAGAGGATTTGGGAGTGCATTGGCAGTTTTAATAAGGAGGCAGCAAACAGGTCAATTGTTATTTTAAAGAGGGACGTGGGTGCAAAATGTGTGCTATAAATGGAAAATGATGTTAAATAAGCAGAGACAATGACTTATTTAACACATCTGAAACCTCCTTGGACATTAAATGCACAGCACCGAGTGCTGTATTCCTTCTCAGTAAACAAAGGATCATTCAGCTCTCTGTAGCCTAATTCCAAAAAACATGATTCCAAAAATGATCCGGGTGAGGTCGCGCTAGAGACGATTAAATCGACTCAGGCGCTTTATCGAAAACAGACACTGTCCAGAGATTAAATAAATAAATAAAAGCCCCAGAGGGCAGTGTTATACCTGGAAAAACTAATAACATTAATAAATCAAGACCTTTGGATGAGAATAACAATAAAAATAAACCACATTGACATCATTTTCTCTTTATAGTACTTAAATGAATTAGAAACTTCAGTCATTTACGCATTTAAAAAGAAAGAAGAGAAAGGTCCACATGCCGTGATGGAAAACTGATCAAACAATGAAGGAGCTCCGCATTCCTTGTCCACACCTGGCTCAAAGACTGAACTGTTACCTGCATGTGGCAAATCGCTAAAATCCCCCCCCCAAATTTAAAAACCGATAATTATATCGGGTCGAATAGGCACGTCGTACGAGTCCAGCCGGCTCTCTCCCCCAGCTGACCCGATCATGCCTCATGATTAATGCTAATTCTAATGACAGCAGCCCTATCAGCTGTGTGCTCAGATGTAGTGCCTTCAGGAGTCGCTCTAGTTACAAGAGGCGCACCAACACCGCCGAGGTGAACAAGAACAACTCCGCACGGGCTGAATACACAAAGCCGACCTCATCAACAGTTCAGATCACCTAAATGAATCCGCAGCCGAAAACCCACAGCGGTGGGAAGCACGGCTTTCCCGGCGTGAGCCGTGAAGTTTGTAAACCGCTGATTAATCAGCGATCGATCTAAAAACAAATAAATCAGTCAATCACCAAGTGAATGAAGCGGGTCGTGGAATCTCGCGTTTAAAAAGAAAATCAGTTAAATGACTTTAATTCTTTCCAGTTACCGTGAATACCAGCACCCGTGTGCTGCCACCAGAAAACAATTCATTAAAACTCAACTTTAACTAGCGGGGGCCACCACAGCCGCGTACATTTCCAATAAAGCGTCAGGCAAAGTGTTCAAAAAGAAATCAAGCGAATAAAACCCCACCAGAGATGACACGCATAGACACAACCCGCACAGGGCATTTAAACGACTCCTGACACACGAGAATAAACAGTCAAACTATCTGGCTTCCCCCCTGCTTCCCTCCGCTGAGGTTGAACGCGTAAATTACGGTGTTCAATAACCCAGCAGCGAAACTCCCGATTCTGTTTGTACTCACCACCAGTTCAAGTATCCGATCACCATCAGTCACCGAATAGTCACGCTGGGTAAAACAGCCGACGGGTGTTAACGGTGGAAGTAATCCAAATGGCACGAATAAACGTAGCGCTTATCCCCCGCGTACACACAGCCTTTTTTTTTTTATTCTCTCCTATTGTCTGTGCCTCTCTGCCGCACGGGGTCCGTACCAGCTGAAGCGCTTCCCTTGTCTGTAGCAGACTGCCGAGAAGCGCAGGCTTTTTCGTCAGTGGAAAACTCCCTCCTGGCGTCTAGTCTGACGCAGGCGGTGACACAAGGAGGCTGCCCACGCCGCTTCCTGCCCGTCCTTCTGTGTTTGGTTTGAGCCCTTACTACCTGCGTGAGAAAACGCAATTGGTCACTAATAATAATAATAATAATAATGATAATAATAATAATAGCCTGGGAGTAGTAGTAATAGATTGATGAAATAAACACAATAAAATACGTTTTTCCTTCTTCTTTTTATCACCCTTTTTAAATACATACTCACTATTATACACTCTAAAGGCAGTTATAGGAATCCCCAGGTTCCTCTCTATTTTAGCAGCTGATGAGCAGTCACAAACTGTGTGATCACCAGGCAGATAAAAGTCCTGTTATTGTAACGTGGGTGGTGCCTAAATGTTGTATACGCTGTGGCTTATTTCCAGTTAAAGGAAAACACTGAGTAAGCTGCATGAAATTCTGACTCAGTTTCTTTTTACATGGAACGCAAAAGTGAAGTAGGCTTTAGAGGAAACGCCACCTCTTATCATAACCAAGCAATCACAACTACTGTCCTGGAATGATTTCTCTTCTTTCTTTCTTTTTTCTTTTCTTTTTTAAATTACATGGTGAAAACAGTTTAGTTAACTAAGTTGGTTAACAAAGTAACTTGAGTGGCTTGATGTTTATTTAGGGCAATGAGATGAGTTTGAAAGCCCCAGAAACTGCATGCCCATCTTGTGTAATGGATGTACACACCTATTTCTTTGAAAAGAAATAGGTGTTTTTATTATTACATTTTCATGGCTGTAGTTTCCTCATAATTTCCATATTGTTTTCCTTTCTTCTTCCCTCAAGTCTTTTTCAGTGCAATAGTTTCCTCTAAACTTCATTTGTACTTTCCTTCCTTCTTTCATTTGTTTATTTTTGGGGTGATAGTTTCCTCTTAATTTCATCTTACTTTCCTTCCTTCTTTCATTTGTTTATTTTTGGGGTGATAGTTTCCTCTTAATTTCATCTTACTTTCCTTCCTTCTTTCATTTGTTTACTTTTTAGGACCATAGTTTTCTCTGAATTTTGTTTTCTTTCTCTCAGTTAAATAAAACAAACTCTATAACAGCAGAAAGGCCCCACTTAAATACATTTAACTTCATTTGCTGACCTTGTCTTTTGTCCCCAGGGATCAAGACTGTATCATCAACTCTTTTACATCATCTCTTTTAGTTGTTGGATTACAACACAACTCTATGTGTCGTAATCACTGATGGGATTCATTTGCAACCCTTTTCTCATGAAGTAGCAGCGTCACGCACCCTCCCCACCCCAGTTGATAAAGTCCTCTCAGGTATTTGCGAGTCTAGCTGCCCACGGCGAGCGCGCTGTGGTGGTTTGCTTTCATTCCTAGCTGGACCTGAATCCTGAGACAAAGTGTTCTGCCAATGTCAATACAGGTGCTCGACTCAGATATTTGGGGAGAGGTCTCCGAAAGCTGTGTACATAGACCTATGCAAATTGTGTCCTCCTTAAAGAAGACCCCTTTCTCACTACCTACTGTGCCCAAGGGCCTCCCTTAGAGCCCCACCCTGAAAGCCAAAAACAGGCACTTCAAGCCGAATGGCAGCAGAAACAGTCCCTCCGCAGCTCTCGCTGAAAACACAGAGTTTCTCTATTCAAATTAGAATAAGTGGTGCTAAAATAACACCCAACAAATGCAAACACGTAGATTTACTTGACGTCGTTTGCTTTGGAGGCAGCAGTTTCACCGGAGCCGTAAATTAGCGCTGGATCAGGACTGAATGGCTTTGTGATAATAAACATGGTAAAAACCACGGATAACTGCTCATCACGAAGCTTGTTTGTAAAAACAAACAAAAAAGGGCATGCGCAGTTACAATAAAAGTGAATAAATATCAGAAAGAAATATCAGGCACCTTTAACTTACATCTTTCTAAAGCACAAGGTTAAGTAACTGAGGATGTAAATAAACATTTAATAGTGCCATCTGTGCAGAGAGTCTCTGTTGTTATCGCTGATTGGATTGCATGCTTTATAGTAATGATTGTTTTTGTTTTCACACGTCAAAGGTGTATAATCGAGTAAGGTGAGTGTGTCTGTGTGCGTGTGTGGCACAGCGACGCTCCAGTAGAGAGCCTGGGAGTCAGTATGTCCAGACATGCTCCACCCAATTAGTTTCCCTGTCGCCCTGCAGCTCTTTAAGACACAACAATGAACTGTCCACAGACCAGAGGGAGAAACTGATAGTCACATGAGCAGAAGCAGCAGTCACCATTACCGAGGAATTCTGCTTTCTTTCTTTATAAAATAGCTAATAATTACCAACATTCACAATTAGCCCTCTGTTTGACAAGGCTCGGAGAGCTTGGAGACACGCTTGCTCAGCCACTTCTATGGTTTGGTTTAGCCTAATTATAGTAGCAGTTCTGGCAAACTTCAGATAACTGACACAGGTTCAACAATGTTGTTCCGACAGACAAGCATTATGCAACAGGCAAATCTGGGTCACATAAAAAGTTTTAGTGTGCAACTGTTGGGTCCTTCTGCTCTTTGATCAAGTGTCCTTCACAAAGTTCTCCTGAGGTAAACTGAATTTTTTAATGTCCCCCTTTGAAGTCCCCTGTCAGGCTCATCAATTCCCTTTTCGATAAACAAGAAAAAGTTCCAAGGAACAGTGCGACTCACACATGTTTACTCTCTCTTTTAAGAAAAAGAGTTGTGTGTGTGTGTGTGTGTAGGCTGGGGGGATGGTAGCGGTAGTGCCAAAGCCACTGTGAATCAGGCCTGAATACATTAAGGCCACTCTCTTTAAAAGTGTGCCAAAGAGTTCATGGTGGAAGACGCCCCTCCAAGAACACAATAATGGGCTTCAATGCTTTCCATCTGCAGAGGGAGAAAGGACTGTGACTGCACGTGCTGTGTGGAGTGGGCTCAACAATGTATCAATTTATGACCATCAGAGGCATCATAAAACTAGCTGTTAGATGAAGGGCAAGTTCATGGGAGCCAAATGCCAAACTCATCAATGAGTACTCAAACCAAAAACCAACACCAGAGACAGTGAGAGATTTGCACAGCTTGTCCTGAGATCCTGGAAACAAGCATGAATTCGCAACTACGTGGAAGTTGAGAAGCGCTCCCCGGAGGAGCCAAAGAGCAGATGAGATGAGTCTGACGGTGCTGCTGTGGTGGTCAGACCGGGCAGACGGGCACAATGGGGCTCGGGGAGGGTGGGGTTGGAGGGGGTGAGCTGATTGATGGCTCCAGCTGTCCCAGAGGAGAGGAATACAAGCAGACAGCTGGTCACCTGTAGCCCCAGACATGAGTGTGATAGAGGCACATGGCATTGTGTTTCACTGCAGAGGGCAACCAGTGCAAGAGTTCAGGGCGCCGTTCATCACAGCTATGAAAACAAGCGGCAGGGCTACAGGGGATGAGACTTAAGTAGTGAAAGGAACTCTCGAGGAAGCAGACTTTGCCAACAAAAGCCTGCAAGAGGCAAACTTATTGGATTTCAAGCAGAAGGCGCAATTTGCCACCTAAGTGTTTAGTTAATAAGATTACTTTAAAAACCTGAGCAGAAAGCACACCTCATCATCTTCTAGGGACAATACAGCCCTCTAAATCATCCAGTTTTGTACACTTGGACATGACTGCATTAAGAATAATTGTTGAGGTTACATGAGAGACAGCAAAACGAAGTGGAGAGATGAGCTCACTCTGGCAAAGGGATTAATCCAGAAGCAAGACGGGAAGAAGAAGAAGGGGAAGAAAACCACCCTCCCCCTCTCAAAGCCAGTCAGCCAATCAGCAAGTAGAAGAGCTGGTTTACTTGGAGACCAAAGAATCTGTGTAGTGATATGACATCATCAGCTGCCCATTAAAGGAGTGGTCACTATTTCTTTCTTCCTTTTCCCTCCACCTTTAATGAGATGAGTGTGGAGATGCAATAAAGACAACTCCAAGTGTGTGTTGGCTTTTTTTGCTTCTTTTTTTTTTAACCCACTGATGTTAATTGTTTACATAAAAGGAGTTTGCATGGTATTATATTTCTTTTATACCTTGCAGGGCCATGTGAACTGAATAGTAACGCAATATTCATGAGATTCAGTTGTTCAGCTCTGAGACAGACACAATTCATTAATTCAGCAACTTGCCTCTCCCGTCTTCCTTTGTCACCACTGCACTGTGACAAGAAATGTTCGCCGTTCAATGCCTCCATTCATTCCCCAACAAACAAGCACTATGTTTGGAATTCCCTCAGTGCATACAGTATACGCGTGTGCTCTTATGCTGTTTGTGTACTATGTGTCTTTAGCTTTAGGGCAAGAAACAAAAACCTGCCAGTTTGTGTTTTGTTTACTTGGCAACGTCACAGCGCTGTCTGACTAATGCACCCTGGATTGTCTCTCCCTGATGTTCGGTCTATGTTTTATTCATCTGTGTGATGTGCTATAGACTCCCTCCTGACATAATAATATTGATTGCCTAATAGGCTATCAGAAGAATGGCTGCACTGAGCTGATTAAATCAGCCACTTCAAGAGTAGAGAGTGCCTTTATTATTTGTAGATACCTGATTAGGAAAAACAACAGGGAAGCGGCAAATGGTGATTATCCTTAGCTGTTATTCTGTAGCTTAATTTTCTTAATCATTTGACTAATTGTTTAGGCTTCCCATCCATCCATCCATCCGTTTTCTGCTATGGGGAAACTAAATTTAGGTTAGTGTGTTTTGAAAATGCCCTGAATGTTTGAGCTCTAGTAATGAATATTTACACACAACACAGATAAACTTTACGTAGCAAGAAGAGCCGCAGCAGAGGCAGTAATCATGCAGGTGTAAACAGTTTTTTAAAGTGACGAAGCAAAAATTAAAACATGTCCACGTTTTTAAAAAAAAATGGATTTCAAGTACATGCATTCATGTTTGGAGCTTTCCAGTATGATTAAGCTTAAACATGTTGTTGTGATTAGTCGTGTGAATGGCTGTGGGATTTTTTAAAGTAATTTGTTTTGGTTGGAGAAAGTGTTAATACACAAAAAGAAAATCGGGAAAATGAGGCATGGGAAACAGGTGCTGAAAGAGTTAAGAATGGCTGACAGTGGTAGAAATGAAGGGTCTCCTGGACCAGAGTCCATTTAAATCACATCACTCAGCAGTAGTCAGAGGTCAACATTCACACACCTGTGCCGAACCACACTTTCACACGGGGCTCCCTCAATTGGCCACTTCATCACAAAGACGTCGTGATCATTGCAGACCTCTGAGCTGCCGTTGCGCTCCCCTCGATTGCTGTGAAAACTACTCAGACAGCGGTGTTGTCGGGACACATGTCTCCCAGAATTTACAGCTCTGGATGATTCTCCTCCTCCTCTGCTTCACCCAGAAATCAATACATGGCAACTTGTGCTTTATGGCTTACACGCAACAGCTCCAGAAGATGTAGTGTGGGAGTGCACGCACAGATATTAGCTCAACTGAGTGCCCAGACAACAAAACCGAAACCTCTCATCAGCTTATTTTCCTTTGACTGCAGTACTTCCTCATTGAAATGTTTACATGCAGCACACGTGCTTTCAAAGAAAAAGACAGAGGCTTCTAAAGCACAGGAAGCTCTCGGCTGCCAGTGACTCGTCTGATACTGATGCAGAGCTGATAGCCTTGTTAGAATTTGCCGTGTGATTTCCGAGATTAACGTAAAATCATTTTAAAATTCCACTCTTTGGAATTTTTTACATTTATTATTGTAATTGTTCTCACACTCTACTTCTGCTATTTTACAGCAGTTGCATGCTTTATAGAAACCGTTTGGCTTTGAATGAGTTAAAAATTTGCTGTTTCTCAATAACAGAAGGTTACACACGGGCAGAACGCAATGGAAGTCTGTCGTCACGTCAAACTCTCGCTCATACAAGGAAATCACACTCTGCTGTGTTTCCCATCACAAACGGAACACTTCCTCTATTTTTTTTCAGTTCTCATTGTCTGCGTAGCAATTTCAGAGTGCACTGTTTTTTATGAAGTCATCAGTGCCAGGAAGTTAAAAAAACGAGCGAGCCCACTGAAAAAAACACCAAAAAAAAGCTGAGTGTGTTGTGTGTGTGTTTTGAGCAGTGCAGCTCGCTTGCTTTCGTTGTGAGAGTTACTTAACTAAATCCCATCCTTGGTTGTCGTCAAACAAAATCACCACACAACTCCTAACGAGTGGCAGTTTTTTCACTCGAGGCGACGGAGCACAATGTGGTGCTGGTAATGGGGGAACGGCAGGGGAGGAGCAGGTGGGGGGGGTTACTCAGGGTGGGGGGTATGTGCAAGTCGCTGAAGCTTGGAGAATCAGCATCACAGCGCGTTGTTGTTACCAGGGCTACAGTGACATGCAGGCCAACTGCAGGTGCCAGGCCGACAACAGTGAGGCCCAATTAGAGACCCTGGGAGAGGAGAGATAATGAAATCCAGCCGCACACTGACGTGGGTTAACTAAATAAGTCCAGAGTCATTTAGTGTTAACAAAAAGATGACTAGGTGGATCTCGGGGCAGGAAAATTGGTTACAGACCCCTTGATGGTCATTCAGATTTATTGACTGCCAAATTAAGGAGCCTGCTGGACTTGGTGGAGTCTTGTATATGAATTTTAGATTAAATTTAGGACTTGTATGTGATTAATTTTACACACACACACACATACACAGAAACAAACAAGTAAAGCTTCTTGTCAATCTGTGAATTTCTGCTTTCCCCTTTCCCACTCTGACACTTACGCACAGACACACACAACCTCCGGGCTAGCCGGCACTGAATGGTTTCAGAATGTGAGAAAGGGACAAGTAGCAGTGTTTACCAAGCACTACTGTCCACACATCCGCTCCCACAATGGCCCCATTGAGGGTGGGCCCAGGTTAAAGCCTATTTAAAAGACTTGTTTAACACTGAGAAGAGGGGCCACATACCCAAAACCACAGGGAAGGGGAGGTTGGATAGAGGGAGAGGGATTCACAGCAGGCTCCTCACCCTCCACCTCAGCGTCGTCTTCAAAAGCCAATGTTTCACTTTATCGCTTTCTCTCTCCCCCTCACTGCCCCCCCTCCCCCCTTTTAAAAATGTTTGTCTTTTAAAAATGTTTTCCATGCGTATATGCACGTGTGAGAACTCATGTGAACGTGCACACAGGGTGAGCTAAACCCAGGACGGGGTCCAGCGGAAAGGAGGAAGAGGTAGGAAAGGCGGGAGTGGGTGGTTAAAGTGGTTAGTTTTAGGGAGGAGGGGGAAGAAAAAAGGAGGATGGATGGGCAGAAGGAAGGAAAGAGAGAGTAAAGGACAACGAGGGAAAAAAAATTTCCCCTCCACCCTCCCTCCTTCCTCCTTCCCGCCTTTCTCTTCTCTCATGTGAAGGACAAGCCTGGCGGGGCTGCGGTCTGGCCTAGCGATTGTGTACGGCGCCTTGCGGTGCCTCACACAGGAACCCCATTAATCACTGGAGCAGGTCTCTCACTCCTGGACACAAAGACCCCACACGCCGACTCCACTGCATACACTTGCACATGAAAACATGCAAACACAATGAATGCTTGCATATCTGTCTTGTGCATGTGAGGAAAAAGAAAGAGAGAAAGCAAGAAGGAAAGAGTGAGAGAGAGAGAAAGCGAATCCTAGGAGTATTCACAGAAGTACATGTAATTATTTCTAAAATGTTTGGCAGAGCTCAGCAGAGAAAACTGAGAAAGGAATGCCAAATAGTTTGGAGTCACACCAAGAGAGCAGTCTTGAATTGGTTTAGCATTTAGTCATGGAGTGAATTTGTTCCTACAACGCTGCACAGTCCTGATATTTAAGACATTAAAGCTCCCCTGATCTTGTGATGCCGACAATTCTCATTTCATATTATTCCTTAAAAAACAACACGATCAGATTTAATTAAGCAAGAAATCTTGCAAAGATGACTCCAGAGATATTAAGAGCCCATCGCAAAGTCGTAAAGGAAGTACGTATATATTATTTCCCCGCAAGTCAAACAGGCTTTTCCAGGTCATTTGGTGGAGAAATCCCTGCAGCAATTCTTTTTCCATCAGCTGCCTTGAGCTCGAGTCCATGTGTGTACAGTCGGTCTATAGTAGGAACTGAGAAGAGGACACTGCTGAGGTCATCCCCTATATTAACACCACAGGCTCCTCTTACCACAAACATGCACTGCAGAGGCAAATATAAATATAGCCACAATAACAAGTTGCTTATCTTCACATGCAGCTTTAAAAAAAAAAAGTCAACTATGATATTTGTTGAGGTAGTTGCACTTGTTTCAGAAATGTGCATGTGAAAAAAGTAAAATTTTCCCTTAAGAAAAGCAAAAAACAAATTCCCTCATACTTGCAGAATCTTTTTTAGCAATACATTACCTTCTTTTCAATTTTAACAAACCGTAGTCTCTTCAAAGTACACACACAGCTTCATTCTCCACCACGTTTATTATCTGAGCAGATGCACAAAACAAAAGTCTTTTTTTCGCCACTAAAGAGTGTTGCATGTTTACCCCAAAGTGTGCATCTGCAAACATAAAAGTAAAAACAGGAAACTGGAAAGATTGATAGCACAATCTGCAGGTGGCAGGGAGGGAGGAGCAGTAAAAAAATGTGGAGTTGTCTGGCATACGAAAAGACAATCATCTGTGTGTGGATATGTGTGTGTGCTGCTTTTCCACCTTGCCTCGCAGACAGCCCCCCTCTCGTACTTAATCCCAGCCCAGCCGCTGTAATTTACTGCCCCATTGGTAACTAGCCATCGACAGTGAGGAGATGAGGAAGAGAGAAGGAAAGGCAGGAGCCAGAGGCAGGCTGAGGGTCAATGGCTATATCGAGCACATAAACCTCCGTGTAATGAGCAATATTTGTGTACCAGGAGGAAGGTCGTCAGGGTGAAATGGAGAGGGAGTTGCACATCACATGCAGACGCAGGACTCCATTTATCAAGAGCTACCGAGCTCCTGTGTAATGTGTTTTTGTTTGCGCGAGCGACCACACGAAAACTGTAATTTTTATTGTTGCTGTTGTTGTTTTAGTATGTATTGGTTACTGTTTTCTTGCATGGGAAAAGCTTCAGTCGATCTAAGATCTCGATGAGACTAATCAAGATAAGGCGAGATGAAACGGAAAACAAAACGGGCATTTTTTGCCCTCTAAGCGCAGGCGTTAATGGTCAACGGTGGCAGAGTAAATCATCATCCCAATTATGTCGTTACATAATCAATGGGCACGTCGTCATGAAGTGGATTAATCTTAATCTGAAGCCCTGCGTGTGCTGAGGTTTATAATGCAAATCGAGGTCGGCACGTTGGACCTAACTGCCCATCGATTTTGTAAACACTCGTGTCTGTAGCTCTAGATTGAAAAACACACAACAAAGTGAATCCAATCAGCAGCGAGCAGCTGACCTCAGCTTGTGTAAACACATTTTGTGTTTTTTTATTTATTTTTTTTGTAGAAGGAGCCCGGGGTCTTTGTTGATGGAGGATTAAGGCACCAGATCTCATGATGTGTTTGAGATTCGATGTTTATTGCGGCTACTTTAATCATTTCAGCCCCAACATGACATCACACACTACCAGCGTTCTCTGCATGCGTATCGCCTTCGGGCCCCCCACTTAAGCCCCTCTCCAACTAACAGGAGCACAGGAAGGGGAGGGGGAGTGACAGCGTGTGTTTCGTGATGATTAAAGACTGAGCGAAGATCCCACCAGTGACTAGGCATCCTACCCCAGGTACTGTTAATCATCTAAACAATATGATGCTCCCACCTCTCACACAATGGATCCATAAGCACAGGCAATCAGCCATGAATGCATCAGCCCTGGTATCAGCAGTGCGGGGCCCATTTATGATAGCAATTGTGATATTGCTGATGAAAAGTGTTTGCTCAGTGAGAATAGGTGTAATGATAGGCACACTGACAACCAGCTGATCAACATCGCTGTGCTAATGGTGCCCTGATACTCTAATTAACCCTCTTGGGTCATTCCAGTCAGAGGGAAAAAAAAACAATCATTAGATACATTTATTAATATGTCTGTAACTGATTTGGATAGGGAGTTGCTTCAATTAAACCAAGGGAAGGAGGGCTTACCACTTACAGGTGTGATTAGAGAGCGCCGTGTATTTTGATCACCTCCACGCTGTTAAACTTTCACAAGCAAATACGTGTCAGATCAGCGCACAGGGTCTGCTGCTGACAGGATGGCAGAGGCAGTGAATTTAATAAGACTCCTTTAAGATGGAGCGAGCTTTTAAATCTTTTATAATCTAATAACAAAGCTGTTTGGAAATCCTTTGCAAATCATTTATATATCTATAAATGTATGTACATATAGTTTTCAATCAAAGTGCTGTTATAAATGCAATCAGCTTGTGTAAACTGCGCTGGGAAAGTGTGAAATGTTGTTGTTGCTGTTGTTTCTGGAATAAAGAAACGCGTGACCCTTATCCATGCTGCAAAATTCAACAACAGTGGCTTCAGATAAGAGGAGGCATTACAGAATAACATGTTTCCTTTCTGTCTGATTAATGCATCAGCGGCAGATGCTGAGGGGATTACGTCTAGATTAGTATCCTTTCCACCAACTCTGTTTCCCTCTATTTGCCACACTGCCTTTCCAACGGTCATTTTTAAGAAACAAACAGGATCAGCTTCCCCTGTTTTGTTTTTTTTAATTTATACTCATACATTATTGTTTTTTTTCTGCTGTTGTTTTTCTGTCAAATACACCTTCTCAACTAGATTACGCTTCAGTTCCACTTTCACAAATTGACTTCTGGACCTCGCCTGTGTGCTGTTGAATGCGAAACAGCCCAGTCAGCTGCTGTCAACGAAAAAGAAAATGAAATAAATAAACTTTTCCCGCATAGTGTTTTACTTCACTGCTCCAGATTCTTGTTTTCAAGCATGACTAATCATTTCACCTTTCCACAAACCTGACTCATCAGTTTTGCCCACCATATCGCGGCAGGATACAGGAAGTAATATTTTTTTTTCTGCTGAGGCTGGCAGTGAGACAGGCAGGTTCTGGCGTCTGTTTTGCCACTCGGAGATAAAACTATCAACGACTGGGGCCGTTCTCCATTGTTGAGAAGAACAGCCAAACCCAATGAAGTGCATATTAGTGGTATAAAGAGACCAGGGTGTGTCTCTTCCCCTCCAACCTAAGTAACACCAGTTTTCTCAGTGTTCCTTTAAAATGCATTCACAAGCAGATGTCTGCTGGCAGGGCCTGCCAGATAATGACAAAGGATTAAATCGCCTGATTCCCACACTGCCAGCCCACTGTGTTTGTCTACCCTCTTTAGCCACAATTTATGGGCTCTGCAGAGCTGAGATAGATTGACTATTGGAGTATAAGCCTCAGAGGAATAAAGAGGGGAGCTAATCCGCGAGGAATAATTCCAATTCAAGGCAGCGATTAGGGATTAATAAAATTGCAAATTTTACTCAGATGTGATGGAATGATTTCTCTGTTGATGATCTCTCGATCTTGTGACAAAGATATGTCCCGTTCGGCGGTACAGCCCCTGCCGTTTCGTCATTCACCGCCACATTACTTGTTTAATAAGAGCAAAACGCAGTCAGAAAAACATGACACCTTTTTCATGTAGGATAGAACTTTAAAAATGGCAGACGCCTCATTAGCTTAGCTTGGTCTAAAGCAACCAGGTGTCACAGCAGTTCATTCTGAAATATGAGGAAAAAGCTGGCCCAACCTGTTTTCATTCCTAAGCTGTCAAATACTCCTATTATGTCAAAGCCACAGTCATCCAGGGATACGCACAAAGTGTTGTTTGCCATGCTGTGACGTGGTGGCTTCATGACACTCCCTGCTTTTCAAATGTGGAAGCTCGAGACCCTTGGCGTTACATTTAATTCTGTGTTACTACACAACACCAACTCCGATTTTGCTATCCAAGATGGAAAACAGTTGTAGGAACTTGTGGTTCCCATATAAGGCACACACAGAAAACCAACCGGCCTTCAGTTGTAAATGCCGTGCAGTGGTGTTTTTACGCTGCGTTCCTTTTACCTTGGAATTGGTTGTCAGAGCTGAAAGTGACGTTGTTCCTGAGCTGACTGCATTCCAGGAGTGTTTGTCGGAAATGCATGGAAAAACAGACTTTGCATTGCTCCCAAGCTGATGTAGCCATTCATCCCCTCTTAGCAATACAACGCGATGTCTGTAACTTGAAAGTGTCACTGCAACACATTCATGGATAGAACCTGGTCAGCGCCTTGTGTGCGGCTAATTTAGTGACTCACAAATACACAGCAGTAGCCTAGCTTACAATTTTAGCACTGCTTATGTGCGCTGAAATCAGGGGTTAGTGGAGCTTGTCTGATTTTTCGAGAAGGAAATCTGGAGTTCAGTTCAATCCCACTCGAAACTTGGGTATTTCCCAATGTTCAGCTTTAAATGTTGTACTCTAGGTATTAGTAGAGATCTTTAAATGGGTCTACCTTGCGAAGAAAGCCTGTTTTTTCAGCTACCAATACTGAAATAACAAGCAGTGGTAGCGGATAGATGACAGCTCAGTTGCAGTGTCACTCCCACCTCTGAAATTTGACTTGAAAGTTAAAAGGAATGCAGCATGAATGTTAATTCAACCCACAATATTTTTCTGAATCTTACTAAGCAGAAAAGGAAAGTAAAAGCAGTTACAACACAACAGACAAGTTAGTTAAAACAAAGCAAAGCAAAATACAAAAAACATAAAGTGATAGAGGGTCATGAGAATCCATTGGCTAACTTTGGTTTTCCCCAGAGTTGCTGAATGGAAGATTCGTGTCATCTCACTCTAATGGACCATTGGTTTACAGTAATGGCAGATCACAGAGCCTCGCTATAGTTCCAGAAGTTAGCAACATATGCTAGCCACCCCATAGTGATATAATGGCACAGAAGATTAAGCTGTTATTTTTTAAGGCAAGATGTTTAAAAATTAAACTCTATGCTTTCAGTACACACAGATAAAATTAACTTTTGATAAGAACCATAATAAAAATTGTTACAAAAGTTTTACCTGTGTTTTTGCTGTGGAGCTGAAGTTAACATTGGTTAATTACATTGACTTCAATACATTCCATTCAACAGCTGCGGGTAACAGTAACTGTTCAGGTAAATCCTTTCATACTTTACAGCTAATAAGCCTATAGACTGATGTAACAACATACACAATTGTATATGGTATGCAAATATTGTAAATCAATTACAATATCTGCTAGAACAATTTGAAGTCTCACCTTCTGAACCTCTGCTGCACACTGACTTAGTCAAGGGTGCTCGATTTGCCTTAATGCTCCATAAGAACAATGGATCTAAAAGCTGACATTTCTTGATAATGAAGTAACGTTAATTGTATTTATTTAATGTGTCTTCTGTCTGACATGAAAATATTTGACCTAAATACATTTCTTAAAAAAATCCCAGTTAAAATATTTCAAAGCAGAAACATGAAACTAGTTGTTTGCGTGACTTATGCCAATTTCTTCCAGGTGAAAGGCGTTCAGAACTGTGCAAGCTTTCGCTGATGACGCAGAAGCAACTGGATATTTTGGTTGTCATGTTTGTCAGTCAAATGAGGAAGGGACTTCCCCTTCTCCCATTGTAATTTCCATTCTCCTAAACGAGTAGAACCTACTGTCATATAAAAACAAAGTGACCGCTCTCCCAGGAAACGTTTTTTTCAGCTGAAAACGACACGTTTTGGATGTTTTTTTGTTTGTTTTTTTTTTTGCTCCACCTGATCGTATTAGAGAGCAAAGCTTTCTGCAAACAAAACTTCACAAACATTTGATCGGAGAGGATCAGAGTGATGCTCACGACTGCTCCGGTTAAAAATAAATGAGCTTGATTTTTTTTTCTCAAAAACAAACACAGAAGGGACTAAAATAAACAGAGCGAAACCCTATCACACATGATAGCCTACAATTTAGAATCAAAGCATAGATTTTTTTCAGTTGTATTTGTAAAATGAAGGCACTTTTGTCTCAACACAAGGATACTTTGGACGCACACTGCTTATTTCTACTGGATGATTTGTGTACCAAACCTGGCAGACTATCATTTGTCTGTGTTTTACTGGAGAGTCCTACTGACTCCTGCAGTTTTGCGGACTGCCCGAAATAACACTGTGTGTTTGTCATTTAGGGATAATGTAGCTGGCTGGCAAAGGCGAGCAGAGCAGCAAAGCAACAATTAGAGAACTGTTCTCTCCGGCTTGTGGACAGGAGGTCACTGTTTTCATTTGGTCAGGTTAGCTTGGCCGCAGTGTAATAATCGACTGGCAAAGTGTCTTACACTAAAAGAACACTCACCAAAGAGTTGAAATTAGGACTCATATTTATGTGCATGTTATCCATTTAAAACCTTGATGTAAAGCTGGAAAATGTATTCCAGGTGCTTAGAGTCCTGAATTTGCTGCTTTACGTTTCTATTTATAGCATCAATAACATTACACACGCACAGAGAAGAGGCAACAATTTCCACCACAGCGTATAGGTGATGCGGAAGATATCCTGACAATCCCTTTCTTTGTTTTCGGTAATCTACAGCGCTCACCTGTGACTGCGGCGCAATTGGCTGCTATCCAGATGTGTGCGCGAGCGTCTGTGCGTGTGTGACTAAGTGTACAAAAGACACAGAGAGTGGGCCAGCCAGGCGCCTGTGCGTTGGTTTGCCTGTTTCCACACAGTCTGGGCCCCAGAGGAGGATTTGCAGGCCAGATAGGATTAGGCTCCCTCTCTTTACACAACAGTGATGGGGATAAGGAGTCTGCGGAGCTCAGGAGCACTCCAAAGCCCCATTAATACACACCAGCAGAAACCGCACAGATGAGTACCTTAAACAGCTGAGCTTACTCTCTTCATGTTTTATTGTCAATGCCTGTGTGCCACTGGTCAATAATGCTCAGAACCAGGAATGCCCTATGGAAAATACACCAAACGCCCCAGTTATCAACGAGGGATTTAATGGCACAGATAAGTGGCAACTGAGCTCATTTGTGAGATAAAATCCTTTTGTAAATCATCTACTTTGCTACTTCAGGCTGTTATATTTAATAGCAAAATCATGAAGGCATCATTGTTGAGCTCTTAATAAAAGTGGGACCGTTAATATTTGAGTCAATTGGTTTGCGTGTGGCAATCTTCACCACCCACACTATCACCTGAGGAAGGGAGAAAGGTTACACAAGTGTGTGTGTGTATGTGTGTGTGTGGGAGGGGGGGGGGGGTCTTGCAAGGGTTCAAAGAGCTCTAATCACATTAAGACAAGCCACTTACTGCTGAGTTCAATGTAACGACAAACTGAGCTTAGATCAGGCCACCCGAGCCATTCAGTGAAGGCAGCTGCAGCACTCCTTCATCAGATAGTCTTTTTGCTTCACTTTGATCCACTGGTATCACTTCTAGCACATCCTTATGGTAGCAGTCATACAACACATCGCTCACATTAGCTCTGCACACACTGATTCAGAAGCGGTCTGTCATCAAGTCATCCACTCAGCTGAAATTTCTTCCCATTTCCTATTATCCCAGTCTTCCGAGGCTTTAACCTCATCCGTCCCATCTTATCCTAAAGTGTTTTTTTGCTTATCTCCTTCATTTGCAACCTCCCGCAGAGCGCCTAGATCACCCACAATCTGCCAGCTACATCTCAGCCAGCATCTGCTAGGCATACTGTACAGGACTGAAGGATCACTGAGGACAAATATTGTTGCTCTGGATTGAACAAACCCACATATATGTATTTTTTTGACTGTGCAGTCACCAAACAGTGGTGGTAGATAGTAAAACACAGGTTGGGTAGTAAGGTCAACAGCTACTACTATCACTTCATAATCTGGGCTGAACATGCGCCGTACCTCTAGATAAGATAATGCAAAACCTGGGATTAATTTTAGATGACTGCATGTGATATTAAAGAGATCATTCATATTAACACACACAGCATTAACTCAGTGGCCCCCCTCTCTGCTCTGCGTGTCGTTTTAGTATATTTCAGCTTGTTGTTTAGGTTTTATGCCCTGCATTTTAATTATTTTGGTTGAGTCTGACTGCACACATCAGCATAATTTCCAGGCACAGCAGGCAGTTGTTTTCAGAGAAAAGGCTCTAAATTGTCACTGTATGCTACCTGCCCACCACTAAACGGTATACAAACACATGGGGTTTTTCCTAGCCATAGAAAGGCGTAGTTTTTTTGAGGAGCACATTAAGCTGAATGAATTTAAAAAGGCCATTCAGGCCACATAACAGCATAAATGTAAAACCCGCAGTGAGATTTCCAACAGGCAGATATCCTAGCAACAAGATTAATCTGACAATCAACAATCAGTTAAATGTTTGTGACTGGTCTATAACTGACTCCCAAATTCTGTAGGATGCCAGTTTCAACAAGCCAAACAGCCTTTACTGTACAAACGTACACAGACCTGCCGCCTTCTCCTGGAGATTTTATTACTGGTACTGAAACGATTTTATCGCTGAATAAAACCTCTGTCCACATCACAGCGGCTACAGTAGAAGCACAGTCATTTCCTTTAAACAGTAAAGCCACATTGGCCTACATTACACACAGGTTAACCCAAAGACTGCCTAAAAGAAAAGGCTCGAACAGTGACTCAGAACGTACCTAGAGATTAAAGTTATCTTTTTTTCCCCTTGACTCAAAAAAAAGACAAACACCAGAAGCAAAGATGCTAACAAGGGTTCATTATACAAAAAAACAAAACGAAACAAAAGGCTGTTATGTTCTTGATCAGATTTTTCTCAGATTTTTCAGCATATTTTAAACATAAAGGATAAATGGCCACTAACAAAGACACTGAACAATAAAAGTATCTGAATATGCTTATTCATAGAAAAAAGAGCTTATGTGCTTGTGAATGGTTAAATGAGGCTTGTAGTACAAGTTTATTTATTTTCGTTATTTTCTCTGAAGGTTTAGTTAGGAAAGTAAAATTTCGAGCTAATAACCAGCAAATTTGGATATCTTTTTCGTTCCTTCTTTTCCCAGCATCTGAAACAAGCTTCCATACCTTTGTCCTCAACGCATAGTTTGAAGCCAACTTTCTGAAAACCTGTTTGTATGCATTCATCTAGTGATCACACCTGTTGAAGTTAATGCTAATGTTGCTCATTATCTGCTGGGCGTGTCAATGAGAAACTGTTAGCCACTCACTAACAACTTGTTAGATCAGCCTGGAGAAGGGGGAGGCAATTGACTTTCCCAGGGGGCCGTCTTTAGGGCATAACTGTAACATTTACCCTTACCAGGAGCAGTTTACAGAGAAATAAAAATAATATTGAGCAGAACTGAGCTTATTGGTGTGGCCCTCCACAACAGTTCCAGTTTCTCCTGTGGCTCTGTGGGAAAATGAATTGCCCACTCAGTGTTTTATTACTAGATTTCTCTGCTTTCATTGAGCAGTCAAAAACCTTTCTTAAGATCTGATTTAAAATCAGAAGAGGTTATTGTTATGGTTTAAACTGGAGTTAAACTGGATTTAGTGCCCTACATGAAATTTACACACCCTTTCTTTCCACCACTTTCTTTGATGGTCATACTTCTTCCTGAGGCAGTAAAGATTGCTGTTAAAAGTAAATCATCCAAAAAGGATATAAATCATAGGGATACCTCTGGGATTAAATTAAACAATTTACGGTGTAGGTTTGGTGTAAATGCCGTGAATGCTCCATAATTATTGCTAACAGGTCCCTCGACTGCCTGAAATCTCCCAGAAAAAAGTTTCATTTGTCTGACACTAAATCCAGAATGTCATGCCTCTAAATTACTTGCTGGCTGCAGAGTGCTGATGCACAGTATTCTCTTTTATTCACCCAGAGCTGAAGAGATTGACATGCAGCTAGCTAGACAGCACTCTGCTGAGATAACAGCTACTCTTCCAGTCTGTTCCGGTGCTTAAGATTAGAAAAATGTTCTAGTGTGGACAGAGACAACATTATTAACCAAGGTGTTGGTACAGAGATGTACTTAGGGCTTCATTTTTGCAGCGCCTATGTCTTTAGCAGTATGTTAAAAGCTGATTAGCAGGCCCTGCACAGAATCCAAAAAGGCAAAGGGTGTAACTCTAATGCAAACCATGAAAAAAGAGGAAGGTCGTAAAGAATCCTGTTTCCGAAACCATAGACCCTGTCTGCCTTTTTACAGGGTCTCTGGCACAAAGGGTCAGAGGGTCTCTACCGGAGCTGTGTCTGTGTGATTACCGAGTGGGGTCAGATCGCGGTCATGTGCGTTAACACGCAGAAATACATCATCTCAAAAACAATGAGGTGCAAGAAATCCTAAAACTGAGAGCTCATTACAAGCTACAGCTGTTGGGTAGATGGGGGATGGCAAATTAGCAGGATGGGCGAATGGGAGGCTACTTTCACTGCGTGTTCTCTGTGTGTGCAGACCTGTAGATCGGTGGGGTGGGGGGTGGCTGTATTTAGCAGGAGAAGCTTCCTGTGCGTGGGCCTCATGGCGCCGTGCGGGGGAAGGGATCCACAATCCAACTTGCTGTCTCCACAAAACACCCTTTGCTACAAAACACACACACCCTCTGGCACCAATTCTGCTCTCAATTTCCTGCCTGTAATTCTGGCTGCTGGTCAGAGAAAAGCGACTTCCTAACAGTGGAAGAGCCCGGACAACGTTTCACTGCTGAGATCACGTGTAAATAATCATGCATAATGGTTCAAGAGAGATGTTACGTAAGCGCACAGGAAGGGGGTGAGAGGGAAATCTGATTAGAGCAGTTAGTGACATTGAGGAAAGGTGAACGAAAGAGTTCTCTCAAATTTTAGAAAAGTGCAGTTAAAGAAACATTCAAAGGGACATATCACACACAAAAAGATTTCAAACATGCCAGTTTTTAAAATGATAACTAAGTGACGGTTTTTTTACGAGTCCACAGATCACAATCAGTTTTTTATTTTATTGTAGAAAGGTGAGGGGTTTCAGTTTTACTGTTAAATCTTTTGTTACAGAGAGTCAGAAAGTGCTGAGCTCTGTTATAGTTTCTTCTTCTTTCAGCTCCTCTCTTTAGGGGTCACCACAGCGGATCATCTACCTCCGTCTCACCCCATCACCAGCATCTTCTTCTGTATCTTATTCCTCCTTCACTACATCCACGAATCCTCTCTATGGTCTTCTTTTTTTCCTCCTACCTGGTAGGAGGAGGTAGGAAAAGGTAGGAAAGGTCTGTTAACCAAAGCTGAAAGTATCCCTCCATCTTCACCCGTTTCTTCACTTCAGGGTCGTAGGGGAGGCTGGAGGCTCTCCCAGTTGTCATTCGCCAAGAGACGGGGTACACCCTGACAGGTCGTCAGTCTACTGTCAGAAAGACAAAAAGCTGTTCAGACTCACGTTCACACCTACAGCCAGTTTAGAATAACCAGTTAACCTAACATGCATGTCTTTGGACAGTGGGGGGAAACCCAGAGTGCCCAGAGGGAGCCTAGGCAGACCCAGGAGGAGGATGCAAACTCAGAAAGGCCTCAGTCAACAAATGGATTCAAACCCAGGACCTCCCTGCTGTGAGGCAATAGTGCTAACCACTACTGCACCATGCCACCCATCAGAAATATAATTTTCATTTCGACTTCACAGTGTTTTTCTCTTTAACTACAGTTAGCATTTGTTGAAATGTTTCTGTTTTGAACTAGCATAACTGTCGTAATCTCTCTATTAGCTCATTAGTTTGACACCCCCCCACCGCCTCCGGCCTGCTCCCCAATAGTCTCACTCCATTGGCACCCCCGTGTTTAAAATGTATTCCATCTCAGTTTATCACCTTACCCTGCTCACACTTGCTAATTAGCACTAAACCTTGAGCACAGGTGAGGCTGATGGGGAATAGCACTTTGCAGTAATTTTGCTTACAAATCAAAACCCAAAATTCAGACGTGATGATAACACGGCAGGAAAAGTCAGAGGATTAAGTTGTTCCAGCTGTTCTTGACAACTCTGATTGCAGACCTTCAAGTAACATTTTATTCACAACTATAAAAGCTAACTTCACTGAGGAACTGGATCGGGTTCATTGTCCTATTTGGATAGTTGCTTTTTTATTGCTTCATTAAAAGAGTTGCTAAGTGACACTTTAATACAGACTGAGTAAAACAACAGCGCTTCTGACGTTTCTATTTATTTACTTTTTCTAACAGCTAGCATTCATTCAAGACAGGCTCAAGGTGTCAAACTTCTATTTAGTCTCAACCTTAGATCTTCCAGATGATAAATGCTTTTGAAAACAGCCTTGTAATTTAAAATCCGCACAGAACAAAGGTTTATTTATACATTTCTACAGTGTCTCCAACCTCATGTGCCACTGCTGACCATCTCCTCAAAGAACAATTCCTAATTCATGGACATTACAGGACCCGGAGGATGTTCCTAATTACAGGGCGCGTGCAAACCAAACCAAGCTGGAGGGCTAAGAACACAGAAACATCAGGCTGGAGCCGATTTTACTGCTGTTGCCAAGGCAGAGAAGAGCATGGAGGAAGTCCTAAATCAATCCCACTCAGTGAGGGCTCACAGTAGGAAGGAGGCTGTCATCATCAGGAGGTGGATCTGTCACGATCAATTACAAAGCCACAGGGAATACCCCTAATGAATTCGGATTCAAGCCTTTGTCTTTCTGTTTTAATTTTAGACCTTTTCTGCACTGATGAATTCCTAACAGTTAGATTATACATTTAAAGCCTCATAAATCCTTTTTCCCCCCACAAAATCTAAGATTTTGTGATTATGTCATCAAAAGTCTTTTGCTTGTCTGAATATTTACATTTATGTAAATCCCTTTACCCAAACAGATTAGACACCTCATTACTATGTAAATGTGTTAATAAAATTTATTTTACTTATGTAATTGAACTCTTTTTTTGTACAGATGAATAAAGTGTACAGTGCAAAGGTTCAGCAGCCATTTAAAGACTAAATTGCGATCTAAATAAATAATAAAAAGCATTAAACATTTGCAGTATGAATGCAGAATGGCTATATTTGCCACTCTGTTCCTTTTGTCTGCCATCAGTGCTGTTTGCAGACACCATCTCTGAGGATCACAGAGGGTTTAAGCCGAAACAAAGTTAGGGACAAAAACTGACCACATGAAAATGAGTGAAACACTTGGGGGGAAAAGATTCCTTTCAAAGCATAAACACGCCAAAAAAAAACCTCAAGGCTTCAATCAAATCGACTGTGTCATCAATAGCAGCTGATACAGCCACACAAAGAGGACAAAAGGGAAAGTCTCTGTTAACCCAAACAAATCTTAAAATCAAAATTATTTCTTTATTTTTTTTAAAAATTAAAAGCTGTATGAGAAAAAGATTTTAAAATCAAACACTTCCTGTTTTTTTCAGCTGGCCAACAGGTTGGTAACAAACACCATGTGGTCACAGCAACACAGTAAATTAATCAAAGTTATTAGCCTCACACAAAAATAACAACAACAAAATGAATTGCATTCAGACAGACAATCCCGCTGTGCAGTGCAAGGACATTGGGGTGTATCGATTCCTGCAAAGCTTTACCAATGTTCTCCTCGAATGTAGGTCAATAAGGCTGCAGACTCGTTCAAGTGCAGCTTCAGTCAGATATTTAGGTCACACCCCAATTACAGCACGGCAGAGAGATGAGCTTTGCAGAAGAAATATCTTTACAGAATACAGGCATTTCTTTGAATATTATTTTGAGACCCAGCCATGACAGGGGCTCACAGCAACAAGCGGCAGTAGCTGATAGATGACAGCTCGGGTGACTGGGTTTGAAAGTGGACCTGTCTAGCCTCTATGCTAATGCTCTGGCTCCTAGACGGTCTTCTGCTGGCAATACTCTCTGTCAAGCACCGAGCCCTTTCTTGTAGATGACAACGGCATTAATAGAGGCAGGTTGACATCACTGGGAGAGTATGCAACATCAAAGCGGAGTTGTCAATGTAGACCTCAGGCTGGTTTTGTTTGTACTTTTGTTGTAGGCAATTTTCAAAATTCGCATCCCAAAACATATCCATGCATCCATCCTGCATGCCGAAACTCACTGTGAGGTTTTGGAAGGGGCAAAATAACGCTGCAGACCCTATTTTACCTCTCCAAGGGAAGTCCTGGGAGAGTAAGCAGAGTGAATGAGAAGTCAATGCCGTCATGCACAAGCTCTGCGTGTGGTCTGCATCAGACCAGCCCTGGGAGCGACTCTCAGCAAGAGATTGGATGGATGGAAGGACTCATTGAAATCCTTGGAATACACAAAAGAATTGAAGCAGATACGCTGAAGTCTGTAGTGAAAACAACAAATATACTGAGGCAGGTGCTGGGAATAAAACAGACTTTTCTTCTTTTTATTTCAAAGAAGAGATCAAATGATACAGACAGACAGTTGTCAGGCAGCAAAAGAGGCAGGCGAACAAGCGTGCCTAATTTACAAGATTGTGATTAGCGTGACAGATTTAGTTCACGGTGACAAGAGGGCCTTGAACTCTAATTGGGGGTTTTCAGCTCTGTATGTTATTTTAAACTAGCTTATGGTGATTATGGCAAAGTGACACTGACTCAACTCCCACATACCCTGCTGGCAGGATTCTGGTGGATGAAGAAATAGTTACTCTTGGTTCAATACAAAACTTAAGTTACATCATATGTTCTGAAAAACAAAAAGCAATTTCATGCATCCTTGTTTTTGGGGTGAAATGTATCTTCAAAATAGTGTCATCCACCCACCAAAAAAGCCAAAAAAGAGTAAGAACAGATACCGTATTAAAAGAAAATCTAGCGTTTTTCAATGAGCACAAGGCAGATGTGCTGACAACGGCTCATAAAGAACTTCTTCTTCTTGTGGGAATGAGCGTTTGTGGGTTTATTGTGGGTTTTCCAGTTGCTTCATTGCCACCTGGCAGTCAGCATCGCATAAACTGGGCCCAGCTGCAGGGTCAGGCCCTTTACCAGAAATCCCCTGTGTGGGGATGTGCAGAAGTAAATAAAAAAAATGATAACAACCTATAACAATGAGACACTTCAATGGGATGACTCTATTTCCATAAGCTAAAGAGAAGAAACATAAAAATTTTGGTGGAAAGCTCAAACATCATTTACTGGTTTCAAAAACAAGACTGAGGAAAGTCCCTGGGTTTTAATAACATTACAAAGCTTCCTCTCAGCTGGCTCTGTGGTCAGTTTGTTTTTAAAAAAACAACAAAAAAAATCTGTTAATGATAGTGTATCAGTGTCATTATTTACTATTAGTATTAGTGGTATTCACACAACATTACAGTGTGGACATCGAATAAGTGGTGTATTGATGGGTTACCTTTGGTCTAGACTGGACTGTTGTCCTGATTGCTGATTGTCAAGACATTTGTGCATATTCAAGACCTCCTTTGAGCATGAAATAAAAGGTCTGATCACAAAGTTACAATATGTTTCTAAAAATTAAAAAGAAAAAAAAACCCTAATATTAATTTTGACTAAAAAATAGAAGCCCCACTGTAAGCACCGCAGAGCTGTCCACGGAGACGACCTCCAAGGGGTGTTCAGCCGAATTTAAGTCGTGTATGGTGTTTGATTGTTTTTTGGGTGCGTTGCAGAACTTTATGACCTCTTTTCTTCACATCGCAGCATCTCTTAGAAAGACATCTTGTAAGTAAGGTGCAAAGACTAATTGTTACACAAGTTACACTACAAATTACTGCACATTACCACTCGTGTAAAGTAATCTCAAGGCCAGCGAGATCCTTTCACTGTGATCATGTCTGAATAAGGCACAGACAGTAGAGTGCTGCTAACTGCTCACTCTAGAACAAAACTATGATAGCAGCCTCTTTGCGACTAGGATAAATTGGTGGTTGCCTGGTGAATTGGTACATTGGTACTTGTTATTAATCTCTGGCTCTCTTCCACAGCATGTCTTTTGTCCTGTCTTCATCCACTCAACCCCAAACGGTCATGGCAGATTGCCATTCCCTGAACCTGAGGTTTCTCAGATCTGTCTGAGGTTTCTTCCTGTTAAAAGGGAGTTTTTCCTTCTCACTGTTGTCAAAGTGCTTGCTCATATGGGGTCATATGATTGTTGGGTTTTTCTCTGTATGCATTATTGTAGGGTCTACCTAACAATACAAAGCGCCTTGAGGCGACTGTTGTTGTGATTTGACGCTGTATGAATAAAATTGAATTTAATTGAATTTAATGCAAACTTTTTGCAAGCTCAACGTCTGGGCGACCACTTTTGATTACAAGGTGATTAAATAGGTTGTCTGGTGGGAGGCAACCTGTCTCCAACCAGTTGTGGTCTGACTCGGACTGACTGCAATTGCTCTCAGTTAGGTTGGTGAAGGTTTGCAAATAACTGCAGACTAAATGCAGGGTGCACCGATAACTGCACCTCATCTCCAGCTTGTCTCTTTGCATTAGATAACAACTCAGCTGATTGCCAACTGGTTATGTTCTTATATAAAAGCAAGGTTGATAGGTGCCTATATCACTTTGTAATTAAGCACAATGTCATTACTATTTGTCACCACTATTCGTGGCCCCCATCTTCAAAGCAACCATTTCAAAAGCAACAAGTGAGTCCACAACATCCAAGTGGAGTATGGAGTAGGGAGTCTATACAAAACATGATTTAGTTTTATCATCTGATTTAAAAACAAACAAACAAACAAACATTTTAAAAGGGAGACATTTTCAATTGTGCAAAAATAAAAAATACAAACTGAAGTTTTAATTTTAAGAAAAAACATATTTCAATCTGGAAAGGTTACAGTATGCTTTTTTATTTTTTGTCACCAAACATAATGAAGATTTTGACTTTTTTCCAACAGAATATTTCTTGCAACCAGTAGAGTGAGCAGAAAGAGAAAATATTTCTTCCTTAATCTTAAGCCTGTTATTCCAAGACCCCTTCCCTTTGGCAAAGAAGACACACTAGATGTCTTTCCCAATGTTATCCTCTCAATCTTCCCCCAGTTATTACTGGCATTAGTCTGGCTATTTCAGCTGCAATATCAAAGCCACTCAACAGACTCATCAGAACACGATGTCCAATGGAAATGCATGAAGGAAAAACACCAAATCTGTAACAGATTCAGCACAGGCGGCCCGGCAAAGTACTTTAAAAAGCTCAATTACATCATGTTGATCTAACAACTGATGAGTCCTGGCTTTCTAACAACCCAGACCTGAGACTCCTTCTTGACAAAGTGTGTGTCACTGGCACATAATTGCAAGGTTTACATCACCCACACACATGCACAAGCAAGAACGTCTGCTTCAGGAGGTGATTCTTACAAATGGAATGCACGACGTCAGTGTGTAAACTGAGGGTAAAAACCATAGACAGGAAAATACGAGACCAAGCCCTTAAAATTAGCGAGAAGTTAACGTGACAAGGAGGGCGGTGTTTTCCAGCGCACACTCCCACGGTAATGTTTTTTTAGACAATCTTGCTGATGCCGGGGAATTTTCAAAGAAGTCAGAAACCGAGGAGAGGGAAAAGGGATCTGTTTTGTTTTTCCCACTGCCTGCTACCTGGTAACTTGGAGGACATCCAGGGAAAGGAAGCCAGCAATGCGGGAGGCAACACCTCGTCAACAACCACTGACGTCCTGATCTATATCGTCTGACATCAGCAGCGAGGCTGTAGGCAATCAGGATTATAGATCAAATGTCTAAGCAGTGAAACCATACAAACAGCATCAATTATGTGTCTGTGTATGGTGAAGACTGTTTGTGCTCACTGCTCCTCACTTTAGATTCCAAAATATGTCAGAATCAGTGAAAAGATTTAGTAATGTTTTATTAAAACAAAAGCTCAGTATCCTCAATCCTTTTATGATCCTGGAGGACTTTTTATTAAGTAAATCACAAGCAAAACGTGATTTCATCACTTTTCTTTTGTTTGTTTACACACAAGAAAATGACACTTTATTAAAATGTAAATGAACTATCTACCTTTGCCATCTTAAATCCACGTGTGACAACATGATAGGAATTTCATCTTGGCAAGTTTCTAAAAAATGCAAGCGTACACATGAAAAACAGTCATTTGGTGTACAGTTGTGGTAGAAAGTTTACATAGACTCACCGTGGTCATGAATGCATTGGTAAATTTGGGCTTTTTGTGATTTCTTTCTTTACAGCACACATCTTTAATGACTTCAAAAATTGGGTGCATAACTTAGAAAACATTTATGATTTTCTGTAGTCAATGCAGGATTACACAGAGACTTAAAAGTGTACATACTGGGTCAAAGGTATACCTATACTCCCGCAAATTTTGGGATAAATACCTTAAAAAGTTGCACCTTGATCAGACACTTTTGGTAGCAATCAACAAGCTTTGGGCATAATTCTGGATGGATATTTGACCAGTTTTCATAGCAATGAAAAGACAATTGGTAGAGCTCATGAAAATTAGTTATTTTCCTCACAAAGAACCAGCTTTTAAGCATAATCCATAAATATTTTCTTTATATAGTTTAATAGGGCTAAAGTCTGGGCTTCACAAGCTTTAGGGAACCCTTTTTAAACAACTGCAGATTCCAGGATTGTACATAAATTCATGTTATTCTGATGTGTCACGGCTTTGCTGACTGTCACACTCAGATGATGTTCGGGAACAACCCAGGAACCAACAAGACTCAAGCCTGCCATAAACTGGAAACGAATGGAACACCAGCATCACTGTCCATGGTGAAGCAATGTTGACACTTTCAAGGTTCACTGGAATTTGCAGCTGCCCACAAGGACAAGCCAAGTGCCTTTCAGAGACAAAATTTGAGCTATTTTCACCACAATGACAAGAGGTTTGATTGGAGGAGTAAAGGTGAGGCTTTTAAACATGTATTAATGGGGTGTATGTATATATTTTAGCCTGTATGAATGCTTTTGAAAATTCAAATTCATTTCAAACCCGTGCACCCAATTCTTGTCTTTTAAAGTCATTCTAGATGTGTGATGTACAGCATTCAAAGAAATCCTTAAAAGCCTCAAATTACTATGACATGCATGGCCATGATAAGTGTATGAAAACCTTTAACCACAACTGTATGATGAGTAAATTTGCATACCTTTATTTTCAGGGGCTGCAATTTCAACTTTCCCAAGCGAGGAGGCCACAGACAGCTGCGCACAAGCTATAAAAAAAAAAGGATAAAACGTATCTTATTCCACGCATCACACATACTGTGAGGCTTGATATATATTTAATATATATATATATATATAGTATATATATATATATATATATATAATTATATATATATATATATATATATTTTTTTTTTTTTTTTTTTTTTTTTTTTTTTTTTTTTTAATATATGTGATTTTTAATTTGTATTGTCCTGCAAAACATTTTTGTAAAAATATGATTATTTCTATAAGAAATTTAAAGAACGTGTCCACACTTCCCATTATCCTTATTTTCCGACACATAGCACAAAGTCAGTAGCTTTTTCGTGAGCAAACTCCTTTGTAAAAGCAGCGACTATTCTCTCCACCCAATGAGCAGTAAGCTGCAGTTTTCATATTCTAAGAACAGGATTAATTGTTTACATTGCAAAGACACAAACCCCTCCACCACGATAAGGTAGCGATTCAAAAAAAAAATCCCTGTATCTATAAATCATAGTAGCCAATTTTGCTCCTGCGCTCCCCACATTTACTCGTGTGATATAACATCCAGCACGCTCTACTGTAAATGCCCTCAAATGAGGTTTTGTGTAGGTCTTCAAGTGCCTTAACAGCGAGGGAAGATGACACGACCTGCCATTTTATATGTAAATACGACATTGGAAGCACTCTCAATTGCAAATGGGAATGTCTTGGCTCGCTCGCAGCCACATTGTGCAATGAAAACAGACAGCCTTGCTCCATTATATCCTTTGCCAACACCCTGACAGTGTGGCAATAACATAGTGTGACATTTAAGAAAAGTCGTAGGGACTACCTTTATGATAGCAGCCAGTGATTATTGAAGTGTTAGTGCGGCAATTTATGCAGAGGGCACATCCATCAATCTGCAGCACTACTACGTGTTAAACAATTTCCTTGTGATGAGATTTCTCCCCAGTCATTATGCACACCGACACAGTGCACCCTGTTTCGTTTGATGCCTTTCTATTCACACAGATCAAAGTGAGAAGGGCCCTGAACATTCATGCATTACAGGGGGCAAACAAGCTTATCTACAGACTAAATGAATGCATCGCCAGGTTATTTATTTTAATGAACTCTTCAGTACCATTACCTTTCACCTGCTTTCAATATCGCACTCGATCAAAAGAGGTTATGATCTACTGAGCTGCCGCACTCACGATTCACCCTTTCAAGTCAACTGACTTGAAAATTCTGAGGTTTTGGCTGAAACGCGACACAAAGCCAACAAAAGAAGCAGAGCAAAGCACGGCGACGTGTTAATCTTTTCTCTACGCTATCTGTGTCAGGGTCTTATCTCTCTGCCAGTCATGACAGCTGATTGCACCTGCAGAGGAAAAGCAGTCTGTTAAAGACCACAGGAAAGACGTGCCTCAAACGGTGAGTCGGCAGCTTGCTGGCAGGTGCTCTGGGAGTCCAAAGGACACAGGCAGCCAAAGGTCACTGAACCACACAGCTTAAATTACATAATCAAAGTTGGTTTAATACTGCTAGCAGTGACGTTTTTGCACTAGGGTTACAGATTCACACACAATCCCAGGTTACACCTGTGTTTAAGCAGACGTAAGCACAGCCGTTCCTTCACACAGCTGCACTTCTGAGCTCGCACTTGGCATTGCAGCGGCAGGGCTGGTAATTTTGGGTGTTCCCGTTTTCCCTTCCATGTCTCCATATAATGTCTTACACTTGCGCGACATTCCTCGCTGAGGTTACGTCCTTTCTCAGTGCTGTTTGGGACATTTTGAGAATTTTTATTATTCTGCTTTTTCGACAGCAGGGAGTCATAAAAAGCAATGCATGAATCATTAAAGGGTCGATTCACAGAAACGAAAAGAGCACATATTTTTCTTCTGATCCATAAAAAAACCCAAGTTGGCTCGACATGCGGAAGTTTAAAGAGCACTCAATGACATTCACGTGGTGCAAAATATTTCAGACTTACTGTTACCTCCTCAGTGTTGCTTCTTTGCAAAGAAGGTCAACCTGAAGATGGGAAATTTTAACTTGAGATCAAGTTTCATTTAGAGTGTTCAATACATGTAGATGTCTTAATGTCTGTGATAATGCGAGTTACTCAAAAGGCAGTTTCAAAATTAAGAAACTTCTTCCACTGTTAAACAGAAATAAGATGTCAAGCCCTGGCTCAACTTCAGCTTTTTCAAAAAGGGGCCTCAAAAGGCAGGAACTTCTGCATACAATAAATGTCTACTGTTGTTGATACACACTTCCGGACTTTCTTAGTCTTTTATAGTTTTCACATTCTTAGCAGAGCAGATGTGGTCGTTTGTCTGTTTGGCAAAGACGTGTTTGTTCAGCTTCTCATCTGATGCCAGTGGCTGCAAGCCCCTCGAGGAGAGTAAAAAAACACATTTTGAAAAAAATGTATAGAGTGGGGCCTGAAATTCCTAACACCCTTCATGCTTTTCATATCTGAAAGGGACAATTTTTCATTGTTTAAAAGAGACTTTACACTCATTGGCACTCCTGACCATCCTCCCTTTGTCTTTCTGGCTCTGCAGGCTTTTGGCGCCAAGCGCACAGTGCGAGGGCAAGAGGAGCCCCACTTGGCACACGGGAAGGACGATTCCCTAGCAGCCTGTCGACTTCACTCCCTAATGCTTTTCCGCCTGCCCCACTGACTGAGTTTTTAATAAATGATGAGATGTGGTATAAATAAACCACAAGGCAGTGCAACTGCCAAAAGGCAAAGAGAGATACCAAGGTAACACACAAGAGGTGATAAATAAGTCAACAAAGACTCATTTGCACTACTTGGTTTCTATCACTGTAATTGCAGTAATACATAAAATGATATGTGAAAGGTAGCAAGCACCATATGTCGCTGTCTATGCATAAATTCCTTTTGGAACAAAAGCAACCAAGTTGTGCATCACTTTTATAGGATCGCTAAATATAACTCTAATGGGAACATCTTTAGCTTCTTGATATTTATATGGTTTCACAGAATTCTGCTGAATAGCAATTTCAGCTACTCTCAGTGGCTTTATTATTTTTCCCCCTTTATTCCATTTTAATGAGATTTCATCACAATAATACAAAGCTTGAGTATTGTATTATTTCAAGGTAAGAGAAAAACCTGATTAAAAAAAATGACTGAAAATAATGTATTAACGATTAAAAGTTTAATTGGATATGAATAAATATGAGACTTTGGACTCTGTTTGGTAACAAAGTGAATGAAACAACAACCATATAACAAATCATGTCTACCGACTAGTTGCAGCATTTAAACCACTGAAAGGTGAGGTGAGTAACACCGATTGTCTTGTTGGGAAGCAGAGTTCTGGGAAAGTCTTGAGTCGTGAGATTCACGTGGATTCCACTTTGACACACACCTCTCTCACCAAAAAAACAAACAAACAAACAAAAAAAATGCTGATCAAAAATCTCCAGAACACAATCACATCTTGCATCTGTGGGATGTATCAAAACAAGATAGATCCAGGGACCCCCACAACCCACCAGACCCAGAGGATCCCCTGCTGACAACACAGTGGGAGAATCATCACAATAAATAACCTAAATAAGCTCCTATTTTCCCTTCTTTAACATTTACTATGGTGTAAAATATAGACACACAAACCATGCCATGATGACAAAATGGTTCATTTAAAAAAACAGAAGCGACTCACAAGAGACTTTTTTCAGATGTTCATTCAAATTATTTATGCATATAAAAGAACAACAATGCTCTTTATAGTTAACCACCATCAGCTTTAGTCAAAATGATTGCCTTACCTAACAGCTGATAAGTATATTTTTCAACTGGCAGATGAGGAGAAATTGTAACAACAGTGTTGAACTCTGAGAAAACAGCAGTATTTTGCAACAGAACAGCTAATATTCCAACTCTGTCACTGCCACTTTTGCTCCACTTCTGCTCTGCAGATAAAGACAAACCTTGTCCTAGATTCTGCAAGAGCTCAAGCTGGTACAAAGTGGACTTTAAAAGTAGGTGAATTTATTCTTGACTGTCACTTTTTCACAGGACAGTGAACTGGACAGAAGTTAATACTACAAACCCGAGGCTGCCATTATGTGATCCAGTTTGCACAATTTGCATGAGACTCAAACGCCACCAATTTATCAAGCAAAACAAATCTCTTCTTTCATTTCCAGCAGCCACATTTCTGTGGATTTTAAGGGTGTTTTTTCAGGGGGTAAACAAATTAAAATCTACTTTCCGTGAATTCCGTTTGTTGAGTATTGCATGTAACAAATTTCCAGGAAAAAACAATATGCATAGATTTTGAAAAGGCAGACAAAGCCAAAGACAGAGATGAATCGAGATGGAGTTAGGAATGGCTGTAAGGTTGTAAATTACATAGCATATCATGATCCAGCATTAGTCAATGGAGCTGGTATGATGAAAAGAATGATGAAAGGCAGGGGTGAAAAGCTGAAATGTGGAGGGGGGGCTGTTCAAAATGTCCTCCATTTCATCAAAGTGATTATTGGGGGTACTTAGCAGCTTTCATATTAAAATGATTAAAGTCTCTTTGAAAAACTAAGAGCTGGTGTGGCTGTAGTCGGTGGGAGGCCTGGAATAAAAGGCTCTTGTGGCAAGAGAAGAATGAGGCTTAAATACCTTACAGGGAGCGGGCAACGTGGCGGGTCTTAGTCTCCCGGTGCTGCTTCTGCTCTATTTCAGGTATCGAGTGTTTCTGTAATGACGACAATGAAACATCACGCAAAAGGCATACTCGATCGTGCCGTTATTTGCTTCAAATTGATGTTTGCCTGAGGCTCAGACACTCTTTAGCAGTGTGCGATGTACAGAAAGCAAACAGGTGATGGTTGTTTGTTCTGACCCGCTCTCCTCACGTCGTCAGGAGCACGTGCAGCTCACTTTATCTCTAACTGGAAACAGTTCTTCACCTTACATGGCTGAACCTTTACATGAAACAAATGAGCCATCACTACTTTCTGCATCAGTGTCAGACATTTGAGGACAAACTGCCTATAGTTTTTAAAAAAGAAAAAAAAGTAGTCGGCTACATTATAAATTGTTAGACTCGCTTCGCAGTAATTCCAACAGGGGTGCAAATATTGATCAATTGATTAGCGTTTGAATGTGACTTTGCTCGGTTGAATGATAATGGTTGAATAGATGCCGAGAGAGGCCCTGGCACAGAAATGAAAGGAAAAAAAATGTTTTGTCTGGATTAAAGACCTGTGCAAATTCATTGATTGAAGTGGACAGGGAAGCGGTCATGTCCTCTACAGGGGACAGTCTAGTTTGCACTTAAAACTGAGGCTGGACAAGAGAGAAAAAAAGGTCAGACTCTTTCCCAGTACAATTGTTAAAAGATCATGCTGCCTTAAAGATCAAACCAAGTGCTGAGCTCACTCCAGAAAACATGACAGAATATTCTTTGCTAACAAGAGAAGGATTAGAGGGACAACTAAAAAGTTCATTTTAAGATAAGGTTTGGAGTTTTACGTGGGTGTAATTTAAACACCTAAAGCCAACTCCCAGCTCGTGCTGGTGGGCAGCCAAAAATCTTCAACTTTACTGTTTAATATCGGTTTGATCCATGCATTCATATATGAATTAAATGATGTGATATTTTTTTCTCCTGTTGAAATAGCTTAATATGACTCCTGTTTATTATGTGCTACTATTTTTTTAACCCTGTTTATAAGTTCCTTATTACATCCCCAATGCCTTAATCACCTTTAATGCAGCATTTCAAATTGCCAGGTGCAAAACACAAATGTCATCAAGCGTTCACATCTCAGGTCTGCTGTAGCTATCCACTGAAGGTGGAAAATCTTTAAAAATAACTTGCTCAATTTGTGTAATTGTTTCATAATCTAAGTTGTGACAGGAAAAAGACATTATCTGTGCTTCCGTACTTTAGAGTTTGCAGTGGTTATGCCATGATTGTCCAGGGCTGGGTTAGAAAAGGTCACTGGCAGGAAAGAAATAAAAACCTGTCACCACTGGTTAAAGCTCACCAATGTTTGTGAGGATGAATCATCCCATCCCAACCCTGACATCGATACTGTCTCATGCAGCAATTCTGCAACTTCACTAACAATTTCCAAAGTGATAGCTTAGTTACCAAGCACCACCACAGACACTATTGTCAAAGGGTAGATTATACATTTTCCACCCAGCTGACAGATCGCTGGAAGCGGGGCTGTGGCTGCCCTAAGATGAGGAGCAATACGCAGCGTGTTATATAGCCCTGGGAACCAGAGGGCTGTGCCTCATCCTCACTTCATACAGACACTCACATACACCCTCCCAGGGGAGAAAGAGACAGTCAATCACTGATAGCAACTAGGGCATCTTATCCCCAGCTCACCCTCGCTGCTTGGACGTTGGCTCATCTGGCTTTGGATCACAGGACTGGAAACATGGGAGGGGTCCTGTCCCCAAATCACACTGACTGAAGGTAACACTGGGGCACAGAAAGAAAGATTTTCTCTATCTCTGAAATGCTTTGAGCCACTAAAGAGCTGTTGACTTCACTATAATTCCCTAATGTTGTCATCTAAAAGCTAATTATTTAATTTGTCTTATCCTCTTTTTCTCCTGTATTTAATAATAATAATAAGAAGAAGTAAAAGCCGTTTTTAATGTGTAATGGCACTATGATTTAATCCTCAATTTAACCCCGGAACCCTTTCCTTTATAACATGACCCATGCTACGCTGCTCCCCAAATCTCATCAATAAATCAGACGTTCGCTTCAGAATTTCAAGATGAATCTGAGACAGAAATGAATTTCCAGCTAAAATAGGACCGTGCACGCCTCCACCAAAAATCAATTCATTTTCTTCGTTCAGTGGGATGGCAGAGAAAGAAATAAGAGGGGAAAAAAACTCTTAACATCTCATCTCTGCTGCTTTTCCACAGAGAGCCTCGGCATTGTCTAGAGACAGTGTAGAGATCTTCTACCAAGGCTTATTAATTCTCTACTCTCATCTCCCCGAGCTGGCTATCATTACAGCCCTATATATAGAGCCGCACAGGGAATAGTGAGGGATGCACACACACATTAACATTAATGACTTTAGGCTCTGCTCATGAGCTTTGTGTGCTGACAGACACACTCACACATGAAACTGTGAGAAAAGAAAGAAAGACAGAACCGGCTGCTCAAATGCCATGAAATAAACATTGTTTACAAACATAAGAAAGAATGGTTTCCTTTTCACAACCACGTCAACTTCATACTGATGTCGCTTTTTTTCTCTCTCTTAATTTTATTTCACCAGTGAATGTGCATCAGATTAGGCTGCAGGCAGGAGCACAGTTCAGGATCTTTAGGAGATTGGTCTACTGCTAGCTCCTACTGAGTTTGCTAATGAACAATCATCACTGACTCCCCCAGCGGCTGTTGTAAAGGACCAGCGCATGGCCATATTGTGAAAGCGGGATTACATCGCGTTGGCCCTTCCTTAGTAATTCTATCCTGATCTCAGCAGGAGTCTACACAGCCCATTTCATTTTCCACATTGTGTTAATCAGGATCTAATGTCCAATATTGCAGCTGCACACTCTGGGTTGTCTGCACAGATCTCAGCGCATCTTTTTGAGTAAAATTCTGCAGGATACACGTGAAGCAGAGAGAGAGGGAGAGAGCCAGTGCCGAGGCTACTTTTAGTCCTTCCTCCCCTGCAGCACCCCCAGCTGCTCCTCCTCGGGCCCCATCCTGGGTGGCTCAGTAGTGGGTTAGCAGATGGTGTATTCGGGGGGGTGGAGGGTGGGGGGAGAAGCATGCATGCACACATACTCCTGTCCCCCTGCCTGAGGCTTGGGGGTGTTTGCGGCACGGCAGGGGCTTCCACCCAACAGCGGCAGAATGTGACCCCACTCTCTCACTCTCTCGCACTGCCCTTAGGCCTGAACATGGTCATCCACGCATAAACCAAAGATAAGACCAATGCCTTTCTCGTCCTCAGCACTCTCTCACACACATGCAGACAAACATGCAACTCCCCCCTCCCCGTATACACAAACACAAGGGCAGCAAGAATGGGTCAATCTGCATCCTACATCCATTAGGTGTCTTGTGCACGCATGTTGTTCACATGTTACAGAGGGATGAATGATTTATTCAGGGGGGCTTTTCAATTGTCAGAGATGGATGGCACCAATAGGGCTTTTGTCCTTGTTAATGAATCAGGTGATTTGCCACTTTAAACAAATTTATCCACAAGCACAAGCACACCCGCAGGAATCAGGGACCTCCTCTGTTTAGAAGCCGCCCTAACAATTAAAAAAAAAAAAAAAAACGAAGGGAGAAAATAGGTGGAAAAAAAGGAAACTGTTAAGCAAGCTAGACTCGAAGCACACTGCAGCGTTATATACCTTAAGCCCTGTGGCTGCTCCCCTTCAGTCTCTTTGATATCTTTATGCAAATATGAGGCAGGCGGTTTGAGAGTATGCAGGATTAAAGGCTCACTCTGAAGGCAGTGAAACACAGCAGCAGAGGACAGTGGGTCAAGGCCCTGAGCATCAGCTGCCCGTCTCCAGATAGGAATGCAAGGGGAAAACTGCGAGTAGCCTGACACCTGGATACAAACAATGTCCTCATGTTTTACATATATTTACTTAAAAAATATTATCTGTCTATTATAACGGCTATCTCTGTTATCCTAAAGCTATCCGCTCAGCATATACGTCCCCCTCTGGAATTACAAATTTGCCTGAAAGCGTTATACGTATTTAAATAAACACACATTCAGATTATTTATCTATGGGAATACTAAAAAAATACACAATGGTACACAATTAATGAGGAGATAAACTACCAATTAATCAAAATGAACAAAGGGGGAGGGAAGTGGTGCATCACTTGAGGAGTAATATGATTTAAGAGTGGCAGGTTATGATTTAATCTCTATTATTCTACAGTGACTGCTGCATATTAGACAGAGGGATATGAGTGCTCTGAAAGAGGCTGAGCTTGTGTTTTCCTGGAGGCATGCTGCATGCTCTCGTGTCAGTCTTGCTCACTGCCGGCAATGACCAAATCCATCATGACATGTGGACAACAAAGAGCTACAAGAATGCCCGCTTTAGCGTGCACACGCGCCACACGGCGTCTTAGAAGGCTGCGCACAGTGCACTATCTCCCCAGAACACAAGCCTATCCCCATGCACGGGGAGCATTACATGTCACAGAACACAGTGAAATCTTTAAGCACCATATCCAAACGAAAAAGCCCCATCAAATAGCTCTACTCGACATGAAATACCGAAGAGCGGCTGATGGTGCCAGAGCGGAACTAGTCGGCGCAGGGAATTTTCTAGATAACGCTTTCTGGTATAAAATTGGGAGAGTCCAGTCATCAGTATGTTCCATGCAATTCTTTAAATTAGCACGAGATTAGGGAGTGCATGGTGATTAAGCTCATTTGGAGTATTGAGGATCCGTCTGGGCATTGGCAAAAGCCACACTTTAATTAATCTGGTAATGGATGAGAAAAATAAGCACTCCAACGCACATATCAGCATTTTGCTGAACAGGAGGAAGTAGAGAAAGAAGAGGGGGTTACAGAGGAGTGGTGTGGGGTGTAAGGGAGGGTGCCTTTTTTAAAGGCAGACACAGAGTGAAATGGAGCATGTTGCCTACAGGGAAATTAGAACTGAGCATAGCCTAAAGAATGCACCATTGTATCTATGGTATAATAAATAAAAAGGACATGAAGTGAAGTTTTTTTTTGTAGTTTGTTTGTTTTGCATTTCATCATTCTCTTTTCTTTGTCTGAGAGTTTTCCCTGGAAACAAGGGATGCGTGAGGATTTATGATTATGCAGAGAAGGGTAACAGCACCACGGTAACAGTGATTGTTCAACTATAAAATATACAGGTTTTGTTCTTTCACCATGATTGACCCCGAGGCACAGATATAAGCTCATGCATTACAGTTGCGGATTCAATTGCTCATTTAACCCTGCGACAACTAGTTTGAAGCTGCTACATATTGGTGACAAGCGCTCGTTGAGTCTCGTACTCTAAATGACTTGACAAAATAGCTGTGTGTGCATAAGTATGCGCCGCAGCAGACTGCAACAAAAGCAACATTTAGTCACACGGTCCCTGAACCAAGCTGGTGCTTGTTAAATAATTGAACCCTGGGAAAAGAGTCCTGGAAGAGGTTAAGAGAGGCTGAGTTACACAGGAGCCATAGCGTTCGTGCATGGTGGTCGGGAGTCTGCCAGCATGAGGGCTTCTCAACCAGGATTGCCTCAGGAGTGGACTTCTTCGCCTAATTAGGCTTACGCCCCTTTAACATTTAATAACGGCCAGCTGGATATTCAGTTGAATACTTAATCAAAGTCGATACTGAGGGATTTCACTAAGATTATCAGGATTAGGAGACAAAAGAGTGTCCCTTCCTGTTTGAAATTCCCCCACATATTTTACAGATATGTGCATGACAAATATAGACAGCACCCCCACCCACACCACCACCACTGTTAGCTGATGGAAAGAGAAATACAAACTACAGTCATCTTTTTCAATATTCCTTTATTATACTATAGGTTCTCCGACATCAGTGAACAACAGATGCATGCACTACCTCATGCAGCCAGCCGAATCTGTGCCAGTGCCTATCACTCTAATACACACAGAGCCGTGGACAGTATAATAAGCAGCAAATGAGAAATCTTCTGAAAAGCCTGTGCTAAAAAGCCTAATCACATATGGGGAGGTCAGTGGACCATCTGCTACCTGATTGTTATCCTGGACAGCTCTCACCGTACCTGAACATCAGCGTACTGAAGACATCCCCCTATGCACTAATACAAAAATAAACCCACTCTGAAAACAGGAAAAATAAAAGGCTGATGAAGATGTAACACTGCTCGGAATTTTAAAGAATACAACCAAATATAAACTACGAAGGACTAGTAAATATAAATGCAACCAGAATATACTAGCTAACACTGTTTGTGTACATGACAACTTTGCATGTAGGGAGTCTTTATTTCGGCTCTGTGTAAATTAAGTCACTGTCTATTTACCACCTCTGACATCCCCCTCTGCACATACAGCCCTTGTCAGCTTTGCTCTGAACCATTGCATGGAAAACAGATAATGCTAGTATGGCCTACTTATTTTCCACTGCCTTTCTCTGTGTGCGTAATAAGTTGTGATGGCATGTCCTCTTAAGGAAATGCAACTCTGAGTGTGAGGAGGCCATGTAGAGGAAGGGTCAAAGTGAGAGGAGGACAGATACAACTCCCACTACAGATGCAGAGTAACTGAGGCAGATTAGCTGACTGCACAGGTGCTATACAGTTTATACTAAGATATTACACATTTCATATATCTGGTTGTATGATGTTTTTTGGGGGGCAATGCTACAAAAACCCAAATGTTTACATCAGTGTAATATAGTATTTTGAATTGGTCAGTAATGCGCAAAAACCCAAAATACATCATGATAGAAAATTACACATATATTGAATTAAGATTTTTGCAATCACTATAAAATATTTGGAATTTTTATTATTTAGGAAAGCAAGTGCACAGACTCTATTAAAAATTTAATTGCACTGCTAAGCTTTCAAAACAAGAGGGGAAAAAATTCTCTTGAAAACAAAAAGCTGAATTCACAAGAAAAAAAATCGCTCTTGCTCAGTTGAGTAGCCTTTACCCAGAAGAGCTGCTTCTCCAGCCTTACTGGGTATGGTATGGCAAGTAGCATAGCTAATATTAGCTAAAATTACTCAGGTTTCACTAGATGTATGTGTAACCGTACTGAGACAAAATTGGTAAATTACCAGTCATGTCTGCTTAGTGTTAGAACACAGGGTGTTATTTAACATCATCCTGTAGCAACCGTGCTGTAGCAAAGTTGCATAGCCTCACTTTGTTGACCAGTGGCTATTTTGACCACAAGTGGCATTTATAGAACAATGCTGGAGTTGTTCATACACATGGTATGAAATCACTTCTGTTATGTGCCTTAGAAACATTAGTGACATCATAAAATAAAAGTTAGCTAACATTAGCCATCATTAGTGGTCATAGTCAAAGAAACCTGCAATGATGGAGCTGGGTTAATCCCTGCTCTTGCATCCAGGGTGTGTGGAAGTGAGTATTCACCAGGTTTAACACAGATTCAGCAAAGCTTGCCTCATAAAATATCTGTCAGTTTGGCATTACCAGGAGCAACCAAATTTGGCACATAAGTACATCTCTGGCCTGTGAAGGTTCTTATCTATATCGCCATCATGTTGCCTAGCAACGACCTACCGACGGGTTTAAAGGTAAATGTTTGAAGCATTTATGGTCATGACGCCTTATAAAAGCATTGTATCATTTTAATTTTGTGACAATGACATCTCATGTATCTTTACAAAACTTATTATGGGTGATATTTTATGACATGATCGTGCTGCCTAGCAACAACCTACCGACAGGCTTAAATTCCCCATCTGTGGTGTTTATGCACATACAGCGCCTTATGAAAGCTTCGTATGATTTGAATTTCACTTACTAACATATAATTTAAATCCACAAACTTATGTCATCATCATGTTGCCTAGCTACCACCCAAAAACAAATTAAAACCAACATACAGTAGCATTTGCTTGTACTAGTAGTTTGCAATTAATAGGAAAGAGATAACTGGTGGGAAACAGAATCGGAGACCGGTGAGCGGAGTCAATGGGTACCTAGAGAGGACTGTCCAAAAGTGACGTGAGGATAGTAGCAAAAAACAGAGTAAACACACAGAAACACAAGCAGAATAGAGCAAAGTACCTCGAGGCAGCCATTCGCGGCACCATCTTGGTGACAATCAAAGATGTTGTTCTTCCCTGTGCTGCTTTTTATAATCATTTATACTGCATTTTATTGTAGCTGAATTCACTAAACACAGTACTTCTCATTTACATAATTTCCTTTTCCGCTTGTTGGATGTCCGAAGAGGCTAATAAAAGCATCACTATGTCAGCCAACAATCATCACTAAAGTTCGTGATGATTTAAATGAACAAAAACTGTCTGGTATTAAAATACGTGGTACACAGATATTACAAGTGATATAAGAGACACAAAAATCAAATTCCAGTACAACCAAAAGGCATCCAAAAGAGCTGCAAATGTGTAGAGCAAAATGGCAGGAAAATGGCTTTGAACTATATAAAAATGTAGCTGCTGCTGCACAGATGTTCCCAACACTGTTCCAGGGGACAATGAAACGGCAGCAGAACTGCAAGTGAGCTGGACCTCTGCCAGAGCAGCTATGCAAGCAGACGGTGTGGCCATATGAAGAAAAGCTGCGAAAGCAAAAACACTGATTGCAATGAACTGAGCAACAGTTTGTTTTAATGCTCAAAAGTTATTGATTTTTAAGAGAAATGGTGTGTAAGTCTTTTCAAATCTGTATTGCGGCTTTAAAGTGACAGTAAAAGAAAAAAAAAGTCAGTTGTTATTAATGTCATCTGTAAGTTCGTAAGAGAAAGTAAGTTGGGTCTGAGCTGCTTTGTGGGTCACCTCAGCAAATGACCTGCGTTAAGACAATCAAATGGCTCTGGATAAGACAGCCACTCTCCACATACAGGATTAGGTCTATTGACCCACACTGCCTGGGCCACTTACATAAACACAACATAACAAGCCTGTTGTGTAAAAGTAGCGCACATCCTGTAACCTACATTTCTGTGGATCTGAGCTGTCTCCTTCCTATCATATGACCCTGAACTTTAAGCTGGATTTCGACCTTGTGGAGAAGATGCATGTCTTATAGAAGCATTTAACTACTGAATGCTATCCCTCGCCTGCTGAGCACAAGGCATCTTAATTCAGGATGTGGATCTCAGTCAGCAGGTGAATGCTCCTAATCAGCCATCCATATGTCCTCCTATCCACCGGCTGATTAAGATTTCCTTTCTCACCTTCACTGATTACTGTATAGTTTGATAAATCATTCCTCCTCTGAAAAATGCCAATGATATGCTAATCCAAACTGAATAAAAAAAATGAAACAAGGTTGCTCCTTGTAAACCCAATCTCGCTATCTATTTTTATTTTTCAGAAATCTGTTGTCCTTGTCCTCCCACATGGCTCGTCTGTGTAGCCCAGTTGGTCACAGGAGAGTCTTTTTCAATGGACCTCAATCTCTTTTTGGGTCAAAGGAGCAATTCTGCCCTGTGATTGAGAGCAAGAAGAGAATCGGTTACCAGATCTCGGTCAACATCGGTGACATCACACAGGCTAGTGTCAATACACCTCCCACACATGCACATATCCAGTTTAAGAATTTGACTCATATGTTGCAAACATATTACCCCGGCTGTGAAGACAGGCGCTGAATTTAGGTCATGACCATTTATCTTGTTATTGTGTGATTTTATATGGCAGCAAGCGAATAAACTGCAGTGACGCCTTAATGCAGCTAAAGCCCCGGTGAAACCAGCCACCACGCGGGAAGAGTTCATCCCTTTTCAGCAGCTGATGAACATCTGTTCAGCATTAGTGGTTACTGGTTTGTGGTCCTCTGGGTACATCACAGGGCTCAGCTGATAATATTGAATCCTCAGGTGCAGAAAGCATCTCTTCAGGGAAAAACATCATCATTTTTGTTTTTTAAGAATAGAAATAAACTAATAGATGCATTTAATTAAAAATCCAAACAAATAAAAAATGTATATAAAATGTATATTTCTGGATATGCTTTTACTGCACTGGCAGTAATATACTTGAGTTCATATTTCTGTCAGTTTTGACAAGAACCAACACCAACGGCTGAAATGCAGCCCAGTCCATGACGGAGCCCCCCACCACGTTTTACAGATGGCTGTAGACACTCACTGTTGTATCTACTCCAGACCTCCTCGGTACATACTGACAACTATTTGAGTCAAAATTTTTAAATCGGGATTCATCACTCAGAGCTGTTGTCACTGGTTTTCAGTCCAGTTCTTGTGTAATTTGGCATACCTCAGCCTTTTCTTCTTGTTTCATTCGCTCAAGAATGGCTTCTTGAAAACCATCCTTCCACTGAGACCATTTCTGATTATACTTCAGCAAATTTTCTGGCTTTCTTCCTATTTCTTAAGAACATGATTTAGAGATACTGTTCCACTGCTGTAGATCGTTTTTTGGCGAGCCACTTCTGCTTTTGTTGTCCAGTTTCCTCAAATTTTATAAAGCACACATTGTACAGTTTTATACTGAGCTGAAATATGCTATTTTTGGCTAATATTTCTTTTTGGGAATCACCTTGTTGGTACAAGAAAAATATTATTTTATGCCAGTAAAACTGTGTTACCTCTGGTATCTAAAGAAATGGGAACAAATTAGGCATTTTTGTGACAGTGCACATGCAACAGTGTCCAAAGATACCATTTAAAATGGTTTGTTTTTTTTGTTGAGCTTGGTGAGTTTTTACATTTGAAAACTTGACTTGTGAACAGTATTGTATATGAAAATGTTTATTATAAAATGGCTTGTTCTTTAAAAAGAACAAATATAAACAAAGGTTTAAAAGATTAAACATAATTCAAACATATTTAATACTAAGTGAGATAATTACATCATTTAATATAACATCAAGGCATTTAACTTATTATTTCTTCTTAAAACTGTAACGTATTAGTTCAATTCAATGCAATTTTATTTATAATTCAATTCACTTGTTTTTATACAGCGCCAAATCACAACAACAGTCGCCTCAAGGTGCTTTATATCGTAAGGTAGCCTCTACAATAATACATACAGAGAAAAACCCAACAATCATATGACCCATATGAGCAAGCACTTTGGCGACAGGTAGAAGGAAAAACTCCCGCTTCACAGGAAGAAACCTCCTGCAGAACCAGCCTCAGGGAGGGTGGCCATCTGCTGTGACCGGTTGGGGAAAGAGAATGAAGACATTTACACGAGCGGTTATAAATACTGTCTGCTCACAGTCTTAATCATCTTAATACATCTTAAATTTTCACACTTTTTTTGTCAACTAGTAAGCTCATGCCATCTTAGCGTACTCCTGCAGCTTCATTTACCACCCAACCCTGGATTTCTTTGTTTAGGATCCTTTGACTTTGTCTAAGATGTTATATTTCAGTATTTTTCTTTATTTTTAAGCCATTAAAGTGGTTTCCAAATATCAAATATTGCCGTTCTGACACATCACGGCAGCTTTGCAGAAATATGCATGAGGTGTTCAAGCGTGTCAGACAGGAGACCGCAGTTCTTATCAGGACTGGGAGCTTGTGTTTTGCTATTTTTTGTTTCACTCTCTCTGAGTACTTTACGTTGCATTTGCTCTTTTGTTTTGTCTTTACATGCTGGTCCTGGTTAGGTTCCACAAACCATTTGGTTTAGAGGTTGAACCTAGTTAGGTTCAGGAAAAGTTCTGGTTTGAATTCTGGTATGCCAGCATTAACCATGTACACTGAAGACCTTTAAACGTGACACCCAGTGGTCCTTTACAAATATCTGTCTCAGTCATGCTTCTCATAAACCCACTAGGACACAGACACCAAAGGACATCTTGTGACTGTCTTTCAGGAACGAGCCGCTTTCACAAGGCAACAGTATTTGATGCCTCAGCTCAAAGCCAATGTGTAAACTTTACAGTGAGATTTTCTTTAACAAATTATATATTCTTTTTGTTTTGTCTCTAGGCAGAGATGCTTTGTTTTGAGCATGGGTGTGTGTCCAGGGGTGTAGTTGCGCATTCCTGTGTGAATGTGTGTGCCTTTGTGCGATTCAGACATTCCACAGGTTTAAGGAGAGGTCATGATGAGAATATTTCTACAATCGTGCGGTACTTCTTTGTTTACATACCAGACGTGCTCCCTGGAGACGGAGCGACTGACACAATGAGCTTTCCTGGGCTGTCTGTACATCACAGCATGTCTCCACCACATCACAAAATCTCAACAAATTCACAAATAGCCATGAGGCTCTGGTTCTGAATGTGGGAAAGCTGTTGCTTCTGTGAAGCACTGATGTCATTATAAAATGATTGTCTGTGCAAAGCAGTGACTTGCTTACTAAATAATGAAAATTCAAAAAGCACACACAGCTGTAGAGCTGATATGAGCTGACATCTTCACAGCTAGCAAAGCTCTTGCTTTTACTTTAGCACCCTTATGGTTTGTAAATCTAATTGTAGCCAGCCTCTTGTCAAATAATCAGTCGCAGAAACCATACCCTTTCCCACATGATGGGGGTTATTGAAAGATAGAATGGCCCCTCGCGGAGACGGGAGACCTTTCCCCTGGAGCCTGACCTCTGACCTGCCTCCCTGTGATCAGCTAATTAGGGGAGAGCGAGTCAGAGGAGCCTAAAAGCTCTCTATGAGGAGCCAACGGCTGGGACCAAGCCCACTGGGGAAAGAGGGAGAAAGCTACTTGAGGAGAAGAGATTGAATTATGTCTGTGTAGAGGCCACTCTGACAACATGTGTGTGGGAAATGAAAAACACCGGGAACACCACTGACTACACGCACACAATCTTGAAGGCGCACACATGAAAATTCCCAAGACAGGTGTCTGTCTGTGTTGCCGCAGACTGAACATGATGAGTCAATAAAACACGTGCAGCCGATCGAGTTTTAAACAGAGCAGTCATCAGCATTCAGACAGTCTGCCCAGATTTATGAACCACGAGATCGCAATACCTTTCACGAGCAGTTATCTTATGAATAATACACAGAGACCATCTTTGATGAGCCCATCTACAGCCGACCATAAACTTATTTTATTTGCAGCGCAGGGGTTGGTCTGTAGTGCCTGCGCTTCATAAAAATGGGATCTTCTCTTCTCCGGCTTCATTGAGGTAACGGCACCATTTGGGTAATGGCTCACTAATATTTTACATCAGCTCAGGGAGACCTGATTTACTGCGGCAATGCCGGGAGAAATCTTATGCAATCAAAGCATTGTTTCACCTCCCACCGCGTTACTTGAAAGATGATTATGAAATCAGAAGCCTTGCTACTAAAGCAAAGAGAGGCAACTTTTAAGCAAAGTATTGAGAAGAATGTAAATCGCTTCCATTGTTAATTTGATTCCGACTCTTTTCAGTTGCTTTAGTTCTGTGTCTTGATCCCTTTGGCTTGTTTGAGCTCCTGTTGCACAGTTTGGGTTATGTTAAATCTATAATTGAAGCTATTTATGTGCAAGCATATTCTGCTGGTACTTTGTGAAAACCACCATTATGCAAAACCTCTTTCTCTTTGGTCTTTAATGAATACGTGGCATTAAAACACTCAATTGAAAGTTTAACATTAAGTTTTTGTTTCTATCAGATTTCACTCGAAAAACATCAAACCTCCATTTTTAACACTGGCAGCAATAACAAAGTGACTTAAAAGACAAATAAGGGCTCAAACACAGTTACTGCATTTACTCTGACAGTCGCTCTTTGCTTTTTTTTACTTCCTCTGCTTGCAACAGGACAGAATAAAACAAACATATTTGATAAGAGAGAAGGGGGAGTCTCTTTTCAGTGGAAAATCAATATATCTTCTCTTCTACAGCGTCATATTCAGCAACATGTTGTGCTTAATCTGTCCTTTTTTGGTTTTAAACACAGCAGCCTAAGGGAAGTGGGAGTTTGGCATCATACACACATAAACACACTACGTGGTGATAAACTTCATGTGCATTTAAGATAAAGTGGCCAAAAACCACTCTGAATCACTTCTAGCTAAAAACTGCCAGCAAGCTGTTCCGCATCAGGTTTTGACATTCATTAACTAGAAAACTCTGATCTGAGTGCACGTCCTGTACCACGTGTGTGCAGACGCACTTGCAGACATGAGAGAACAACAGAAAGCGTGCGTGTGTGCACTCCGTACGTCACACCCAGCTGGAGCCTGATACCAGCGAAAACTACGAAAGTTCTGACCTTTGCGCTCCAGCCACGTAACAATCAGCCTGACCTGCTTCGTGCACGCCAGCCAGCCTCAGGCCTCAGTGTCGCATGAAACGGAGCATACTCCTCTCTGCAGCTCTCGGCGCTAAAATGACTGCTTTCTGATTCGCGGCTGCTTGCATGTGATATGTATTTATAACAGAGCATCCTCAGTACAGTGTACAGAAGATAAGGTGCAAGAAAACAAAGTGTTCGAAGTCTTAGGAACATCTGACTCAAACATGAAATACCCACTAAAAAAAACAAAACCTGAAAGCTGAATGGCTGAACAACTGGTCTAAAACTTTCCATTCCTATTTCTCGTCTGTTCACACAGAGAAACCCAGACCGCAACAGCATGTGTGTGTGTATATTACAGCTTACACCATTATAGCCACTGGCAGACTAAGTGAATAACATTTTTTATGCTGGTTGTCAGACTAGGCAGCGAGTGAATTCATGGGTTCTTGAAGTTCATATGATAGAAGCAGGTAAAAACATTTCCACAATCACATTTCACGTTGGTTTGTTCCAGATATGCAGCGGTTAGTACCCATCAATAAAAGGACAACCAGTGACAGGTTCACGGGGACCCAAAGCTGACTGGCGTGCTTGGGAAAGAAAGGCTGAACTATTTGATCCAACGAAAGAGCTACAAAAAGTTTCTGAAGCCTTTTATGGTGACACACAGTACATGACAGATTCTTTCATGTGATGCTGCTTTGTAGATCATTCACATTCCTGTATATTGCCTGATGGGAGTGAGTGCTGTCAGTAGAATAACGCAAGCTGGCTGCCGCAATGGGTGTCACCGAGCATCTGTGGTATGCGGTGGAAAAGCCGGGTGGATCTGCAAAGGCTCCACCACGCAACTTGCAGGACTTGCAGGATTTAATGTGTTGGAGCTTCATACCACTAGACTGTTACACCTTGTAAAGTCCATGCCTTTGGGTCAGGAAGAGAGGTGGTCTTGATTTTACATCTGTTTTGTGTCATTAATTTCAGTTAATGCAATTTATGCTAGGGGTCAAAGGTCTCATGTCCTCACCAGAGATGGGCAGAGAGACCTTTCCATTTGATTACATTTTGTATGATGGATTATGCAGAAAAAGTAGAATTGGGCTGAAAGATCTATCGCTTTATCACCTCTTCAGGTTGTAAATCGTGTTTTTAAAAAGTAACTAAGTCACTAAGTAATTAATTACTTTTGAAAATAAGTAATCAGTAAAGTAACGGGATTACTTTTTTGGGGAAGTAATCAGTAATTAATTACTGATTACTTTTTTCAAGTAACTTGACCAACACTGGTCCTCACATTGTGCAACACATGCTGCCCTCTGCCAAACACTTAAGTACCTCACCTTATTATTGGGTGTAGTGCCTGCTTTCATTATGATACACTTTATGCTGTGCGATATGAGCTGTAGTGCAAATATCAGCTACATGTGTAGTACAAAAAATTTAATGCGTAAATCAGATGACAACAAGACAAGTGGCTATAATCACACCATACAAAAATATAAAGTTTAAAGTTTTAAAAATCTATCTTTTGCAATGGTACTTTTGAAAAATGTTTTGCAATGATCGAGTTTGCAGTACAGTCCATTCGGGCACACGCAGAACTGATGACAAAAGCAGAGATGCGCCAGCACTAGCTGAGCCCACACCACTACGGAGGAGGCATGTGCTGAGGCTGACTCACAGCATAGCTAGAAATCATCCAGTCATGAATCTGTCTGTGTTTGGGCGTACAGATTGAGGCATATATGAGTCATGACAGAGAGCGCAATGGAAAAGAGAAAAAGAGTCACAAAATGCTGCAGAGACAAAGAAAGAGCACAACCAGTGTCGGGTCAGTCGTACACGAGCTCCACAGAGTCAGTCGTCGTCACAGTCGGATTGTCAGCAGCTCTGACGTCAGCCTGAACTTGAAATAAACCCTGAGCTGAGCGGGAGCAGAGTGACACAGTTTTACTGTCTTTGTAGTGAAGCGCACAGATCCCTCCAATCTTCATTCTCTATGCCCTTGTATCTTACTCCGTATTTCTCAAAGATAGCAATCTAAAACACAAATTCTGAGGATAAGCTCGAGCTACACAGAAACACTGGCTCTTCTCAAGCCTGAGTCTATTCTGCGAACTTGTAAGAAGAAAAATCCTAGTTGATCCGTGTCCTATATTTGGCAAGACTTGGAGGCTCCCTGGTCAATCTGTGTTAAGGCTTTTCCCCAGTCTGAGCGGGTGTGCAAAGAAAAAAACCTCGAGCAATCTCCCCCAACAATATTTGCTGGTGCATGTCCTATCACCATGGTGACTGACACTCTCGCCAGGCGGTGTTGAGCAACTCTCTCTGTGGCGTGGGGGTGGGTGGGGGGACTACTGTAGGTGAAGGAAGCAGGGTTTAGCAACAATTGGTTAGGAGCAGCTGAGCCTTTGTGTATTATTATAGGTTAAAATCCTCCACCTTATGGTCCCACCTGGCGTCCTTGGGAATAAAAGAAGGAGGGGTTATACTAACTGTATCCTTAGAGACAGAAAGCAATGCAGTATTTGTTTGGGTTTTTCCAAGTGAATATACTATATAGTGCAGTGAGGATTAGCGTGATATTCTTTTTTTAATACAGATAATTACTGCAAACATGGATATCCTTGACAATATACTCATAACAAGCAATTTGCAGTATTATACGGTACTTTTTTCTTTTTCAGTTAAGTCAGTTTCAGTCTCCACCTGTAACTGAAGTCAGCAAAATGATGTTGCATCGAGTCTTTTTCACACAGCCTAGGTAAATAAATTAAGAAGATTGTAAAAAGTAATGTAGCAAGCAGAATCAAAGAATCCTGATAATGTTAATGTTGGTGTTTAAATTATTAACTGAGTAGTTTTCAGATGCTTATCGTAGTTATGTTAAACTTGCTTTTGGGATGTAGTTTCCATTGTTCCAGCACTCTCATTGGGATTAATTACCTGTGGACAACGTTTATAGTCTGGAAGTTAAAGTTGTTAAAATCTTGAAAACTGCTGGCTTCCTGTAGTTGCATTGAAGGAGTAGGAAAGCTTGCCAAAGCTTATTTAGATACAGTATATCTAATGTACACAACTTTAATACATTTCTTTGTATTAACTAGTAAGCTATTTATGGAGATAAGAGCTGGACCTGAATCACCTCACTATATGCTATCATAAAGCAGAGCCTGACCAATATTGGATTTTTAAGACCGATACCGATATTTAATGATAAAAATCTGATATGTGGGCCGATATTTTTTTCTTTCTGTTTTTTTTTTTTTTCGCAAAACACACAGATATCACTAGAATTTCTTATGTGTGGTTATTTCTGATTCTTTACTAAGATGATATGACAATGCAGGGTAAAACAAATTTGTGTTGTGGATTACTCTGGTGAACAAGTTATGCAGCATTAGCACTCACAGCATGGTTGAGGAGTGTCTCTTCTCTAAATTAAAATTATTTGCTGATACCACTTTATTAGGAAATGGCTAATATCGGCCAATAACACTGGCTGGATCATATACGATTTGTAAGACCAGTACTAGTATTTTTACAATCCAATATGTCAGTCGATATTGTAGCGGGTCAGGGCTGTTCGGGGTTCTGTTTGTGATGTTTTGTTTATGTTACCATAGTGACGGGTGACGCCCTCTGGCTGCGATGGTGTGTCCTTCCGGGGTCAGAGGGTGCCCTGTGTGTTGTTGTTGCTGTGCTGTTGCCGCGCTGAGCAGTTAGCTAGCGGCAGTGTTCTTCTGCAGATGTTAATAAACGGCTGTGCTCCCTGGCTAGCTCACGGAAGCAAGACCAAACGATACCTCCGTCTCCTCCTTGTCTGAGCTCACCACATTGGTGTCAGAAGTGGGATAGCTCACCCTCGCTGTAATGGAGAGAGACATTCAGAGGCTGGAGCAAGCTGTCAAGGAGAACATTCCCCGCTTGGGAAACTCGCGATTGAAGAGGGAGGATATGAGCGGCCATGTAAGTCCCCCGACGGGTCCCGATGGCGTGAGCGCACTGTGGCGGCGGCCCGTCGCGACAGATGCTAGGGCAATGCTTCATGGGCTACCGCTGTCGACCCACACGCCGAGCCCCCAACCGCGAGCAGTTATGCCTACCACGCCAGTTAAGGTACCGAAATAGAACAGGCTAACCCCGCTAGAGCCCTACCTCTCACAAGTGCGGCTGGCCACCAGACATAGTGGCTGGAGCGAAGAGGAGACTGCTACACACCTAGCGCTAGCATTAGAGGGAGATGCACTGCAGATACTCCTTGACCTAGCCCCGGCAGAGCAGCATGAGCTCCAGGCCCTCACCGCGGCACTCGAGAGGCAATTCGGGCAGCGGCACTCCACTGATCAGAGCAGAGAGCAGCTGACCAACCGGAGCCGTCGACCGGGGGAGAGCCTGGGCACCTTTGCAGCAGACGTGTTGCTGTATGCTCGTCGTGGCTACCCGGAGTTTCCAGCAGCAGCCCGTGAGGAGCTTAGCCTTCATGCTTTTCTGCAAGGACTTTTCCCAGAGCGACTACGCCAACACGTCCACCTGGCCATGCCTCAGACCCTCCGTTAGGCGCTCCTTGAGGCTGAAAGGGCCAAGCCAGTGCTCACCTCGCGACCTAACCAGCAGGTGCCCCCCCAAACTACCCCCAAATCAGAGCCGCAGACTGCGATGGGGAGGGGGAGGTCGCCGAGATGTCCCAGCTGCAACCCTCGGTGCCCCGGAGGCATCCTTGTCAACCGACCGACCGCTGCTACTGGTGCGATGAGCCTGGCCACGTGGCGCGTGCCTGCCCAGCACCAGCCCCGAAGACCGGAACTACGCAGCCTCAGGGAAACGAGGAGGATGCGGTGTAGCGAGGGGACCACCGCTCCAGCTTCCTGCCCCCCTCCAAGGACGATGCACAGTGGTGGGCCGAGTTGGGCACCTCAAGGGACTCTACCTGAGCTGCTGTGTTGAGGACCAGCCATGCCTGGCCCTGGTGGACTTGGGGTCTACCATTTCCCTGATACGACCTGGCGTGCTCCCTGAAACATCCGGGCCACTGGTGAAGGGTTGGTTGCTCACAGACACCCAGCTGATGCTGGTGCACGACTTCTGGCTTGCCGACATTCAAGACCAGTGCATCATTGGCCTGGATCTGCTGAGCCGCTGGGGGGCCTGCATCGACACCGCGAAGCTGGCTATCACTCTTGGCGCAGAGACTTTTGCCCTCCAGCGCGGCCAAAAGCAGGGAGCGGGGACCAGACGAGACAGGCGTCGGGCAGCTGCCGCTCAGCAGATTTCGGATGCCGGTGGCTCCGGGTCATCTCCACTCGCGTCAACCTCAGCCTCTCAGCCCGACAAACCTCCCTCAACCGAGACCATCGAGGCTGTTGATGACCATTGGCAGCGCAGCAGCGTAGGCCTCAACATCGACCAGCGCCAGCGGTTGAGGTGCCTCCTGGACGAGAATGTGGACATCTTTGCCGCCAGTGACAAAGACTATAGGCAGACGAGTCTGGTCCAACACACCATCGACACTGGCTCTGCTCAGCCCATCTGTCTGCGCCCACACCGGCTGCCCCTCTCAAAATGGCAGGTAGTGGAAGAGAAGATCCGCGAGATGGCTGCGGCTGGGGTGATCGAGCCGTCCAATAGCCCATGGGTGGCACCCGTGGTTCTGGTGGGGAAGAAGGATGGCAGCCCGAGGTTCTGCGTGGACTTTCGCTGTCTCAATGCAGTCACCAAGAAGGACTCATACCCGCTTCCGCGGATCGACAAGGCCCTAGATTACGTTAACGGCTCCAGCTGGTTCAGCTCCCTCGACCTATGCAGCGGTTACTGGCAGGTGGAGCTAGCCCCCGAAGCAAGGCCTAAGACTGCATTCACCATTGGACAGGGGCTGTGGCAGTTCAGGGTCATGCCATTTGGGCTCTGCAATGCGCCAGCGACGTTTGAGAGGCTGATGGAGAGGGTGCTCGTGGATATCCCTCATAGCCGCTGCGTTGTGTACCTGGATGACCTGTTGGTGCACGGTGGCGACTTCGACAGTGCACTGTCTCACCTGAGCGAGGTCTTGAGTGCCATCCAACGAGCTGGGCTGCGGCTCAACCCCGCGAAATGCCGGCTGTTGGCGAGAGAGACCACGTTCTTGGGCCATGTGATCAGCGCTCGAGGTGTTGCCACTGATCCCGCAAAAGTGGCTGTGGTCCGGGACTGGCCGACTCCCTCGAATGTCCAAGAACTGCGGAGCTTCCTGGGCCTAGCCTCCTACTACCGTCGGTTCATCAAAGGGTTCGCGACGATGGCCAGCCCCCTCCACCGCCTGACTGACAAGGGACAGCTGTTTGGCTTGGGGGATGCCTGTGCTGCGGCTTTTGCACAGCTGAAGGAGGCCCTCACCAGAGCCCCAGTCCTGGCCTACCCCGACG
>NW_024582362.1:1670869-1683533 GCF_018398535.1 Haplochromis burtoni
GGAAGCAAGACCAAACGATACCTCCGTCTCCTCCTTGTCTGAGCTCGCTACAATATTTTTGTTCTCTTTCAGTCACACAAAACAAATGGATTTCCCCAGAATTTCTTTCTAGTTATTTAAAAGTATACTAAGATAATATGACAATGCAGGATCAAAATAAATTCAATTTTTTTGTTTGTATTACTTATTTATCTTATTTCTAACTTATTTCTTACTCAAATCTTCTAATTTTATGATTCTTTTTCTTAACTCTTATCATGTCTCCCTATGTTTTTATTTCATTTAATTATCTTAATTGTACAGCACCTTGGTCAACGGTTGTTGTTTTAAATGTGCTATATAAATAAATTTGAGTTTGACATCGACTTTATTGTCACACAGGTTCTGAATTACACATTTGTACTGTGATGCAGATACAAGACAGCCCCTGTCTTACATCTTTGAAATAATTAAAATTATTGGCCAGTAAATAAAAATATTTGCTGAGACTTATTTAACGAGCTAATAGCAAGCATAGGCCGATAATGCTGACTGGCTGAGATATCAGTCAGGCTCTACTGTAAAGCTTATATTAATTTCACAAATCCATTATAGTAGATAAAACTAGACACACTGTAAAATGACAGTATAATGCTGCCAATACTTGGCTGTTACTTGCAAGGAAATTATCTTTCTTTGTAAGGAGGAACTGTTTTTGAAGTGAAGCAGTGTTTTGGTTTGAGGATATGTCCCCATGTTGTCATGGTAACCCTCAGATAGGGCAGCTGGCAGGATGGTAGTAAGACAGCAAGGATGGCACTCTGTTTGTTCTGCAGATGCAGCCCTCTGTTCCCGGGAAGTCCCAAGGTGGTGAAGACTAAGTGGCGTATCCCGAGGGGTTATCACATTTCAGAGGAAAAACAAGCAGACGAGTCTCAGGCAAACAGAATCCCTCATTGAAAAACCTTTCATTTGCAAAGGCTCTATAGCTGGTGGCCTGTTTTTCCAGGAAAAAAGTATTTTCGGAAATGTGATTCTGGTTTTTAGCTTCTGGTATTTAGGGGGGAAAGATGAAAGCCTACCTGTTTTTGCATTCTGTGAACCATGAAAACAATCAACACAAAGGCAAATGAGGTGCTGCAATCTTTACAGTAAATATCCAAAAGCTGAAAGACTGCCCACTGCAACTTTGTGTTCAGATCTATTTTGCCATGTTTTTGTGGTGGGGCATGTGAGTCATTAAGTTCCAGCCACATCAACAAGCAATAACTAATGCTGTGCTGTGGAAAATAAAAGGCCACTGTTGCTGGCATTGATATAAAAGGCAACACTTCCTATAAATAGGTTCACCCCAGGCCATTGGGATGACATAAGTACCTCAGTCTACCACAGTGGTGCAGCTTGTTTCCTTTTTTAACTTCTCTCTATTTATCCATTACCACATATGGGGGAAAGCACGTTCTGCTGTGTGCCAATTTCATCCTAATACAAGCAGCTTAGATCCCAATATCATAACTCAAGGTTACAATGTTGGTATCACAGTAAAATCAAAGTTTAGAAGGTAAAGAAAATTATACAATTTAGGGACTGAATCAGTCTCTAAGCTGAAGCACCTGTTTGCATCGCTTTTTTCCTGTTTTAATCAGAGTTCTCTGGGTGTCTCGTCATTGCTATGACTAATGTTTTCATCATCACAGAAGCACCAGAGACTCTGTAATGTGTGCATGATTCTTTTTTCTAATTAGGTAGCTAATGGTGAAGGTTTCTGACAGCCTTCATTCGTAATGGCACACATTTCCTGTAGAGTATGACTCATACCAGAGGGAGAGGGAGAGAGAACAGCACCTCAAAATCCATCTTCCATTGTGAAGGTGATCTCATCCCGAGTCATAATATTAGTGCTCTGACATGTTGGAGCTCATCCACAAGTCATAAATCCTACGCTTTCACTCACCACTGAGTTCAGCAAGATTCAAGATCAACAAGTCTGAATTCCACCACTTGAGACTTTGACTGAAACACTGCTTTCACGAAGTGAAACTCATGTGTGTGATATTATTTTATGATATTATGATATTTGTGATATTATTATTTTATTAATTATTTTACTTTTATCTCTGAAAAATGTTACATAACTTTTAAATTATTATTTCTTTTTGTAAAAGAAAATATATATACACCGGTATATAAATCTTAAATACTGTGGAGAGGGAAACATTTTCTTTGGCCCTCATTTAAATTGCTGGGATCTAGTAAAAAGCCAGGTTGTTCTACTGCAAGAACTGCGAACGCATGCAGCTCACCAAGGAAAGCATTCTCGGTGCTGAGGTCCTTATCTCCTTCAGACTTTTCAGTAACTCACAGAGAAAAAAAGCACTATAGTGCTCATCTTACATGCGGTGTTGAAAGTGTACATTTCACCCTGACTTTCGAGACGAGTTGAGATTTTGCTCACACATCAAAACCGTCAAAGTGGAAAATAATCCCACAGTTCCTCTGTCGAGTCTGCATTGATGTCACGGTTGCCACGGCAACCATACAACCAAGACATCATGACTCTTTGCCGCCCTTAACGATCTATAAGCCGATTTTGCCCCCCTTTCCCCTCCATTTCTGTTTTAAAGTACAGCATGAAAACAGAAGCACTTAAATATGGGTCCAGCTGGCAGCGATGGGGATGAACGCTTATGATTTCTTTAAAACAGACAGCTATAGTGCAGCTAGTAAATTCACTTCTGAATTTCTGGCAAATATCCAACGACAATCCACCTCTGAGAAGGCAAATGATTAATACTCTGATATAAATCTGCAGATGGCAACTGCCGAAACTCAAGAAGTGCGGTAATCTCAGGAAGGTATCGCCTCCGGGGAGTCAGCTACAAAGCCAAGGGTAACACTTTATTTCAGTTAGGTCATGAGCAGTGCAGGCTTTACTCCAAAGGGTCTCATTCATTTAAAGTATAGTAAGAGGATCTTGTACAATAGTCCCATTTTTTTCTCACTTTTGCTATTAATGTCCTGAATCAATACAATCTTCTGCTTCCTAGTTAGAAAAAGAACAAAAAAAGAGCCAAACATGACGATGAAGGGACAGTTACAGAACTCCCAGAAGAGATCAGGAAAGCTAATATTTTGCCATGTTTTAGGTTCTTTTATTTAAACCCATTACTTTAGACTTGCTTTTTATTAATTGAGCAGTTTCTTCTTAATATTTCACATTAAATAATAGATTTAATGAACAGTTTTGTAACTTATTTTGGAAAGCATTGTTATATAAATTATTATCAAGTCCAGTCAGCTCTCTCCATGCCTATCACTCAGCCTGAAGAGGTTACAACCTCTTACCTCTAAGTGCCCTGAGGCAGCAGCAGCCTGGAAAGCAAATACGTGTCAATAATCACAGCTACAATGAAAGCATGTTTACTCTGCGAGACAGATGTGACAGCGATCAGCAAAAAATGCTGAGTGTTCGAAATCTACAGCAACAGCAGCAGTGCTGGGATCAAAAAGTCTGCACACATTGTCTTGTGAGCCAGAGACTGTTGATGCTCTAATTCAGACTTTCTCATTAAATATTCATAGTTTTGTGCCAGTCCAACAATTTATGTCTGACAACCAGAAATTAGATTATCAGTGTGATATGTCTGGAATCTGTCAGAGACAGATCAGTGGCGTGTACTTGGTGTACAACATCTAAATAGGAAGGATGCCTTGAATAAACCCTTTGTTAAAGCATTTTCCTAATGAGCTAACCACTATCTTCTGCTGATAATAATCTGTATAAGTCAGAGACTTTTGCTGGGTTCCCTGGAGGGAGTGAAATAGTGATGGTGATGACTGTTATGCGATAATCTGTCTCGATCTCTTCCCTCGACAAAGATAATCTGTCTAGTTCACTGTGTACTGTGCCTGTTTGCCCGGGAGCCTCAGTCTTCAGTTCATAGTGGCACACTAAAGCAAAGCTGCAGGAAAGTAGATAAAGGACAGGGAGGCATCACTGCTTGTGCCTGTGCCAAGGGCGATCTGCCGACTGGGAAGCACGCCCAGAATATGTGTACAGATAGATAACTATCTGAGGGATCTTTCCCCTGCAAAGTAAGCAGGATATGAATGTGACAGCACAGTGTCTCTACAGGTGACAGGAGGCGATGCAGCCGCTTTTCTTGGAGTCGAGGATTAATTCGGTCTGGACGTGCTATTAATGCTGCATGTGAAGGTACAAGCTCGGCCGGGATGCCAAGTCGTGGCGTGGCAGGTTGCCAGAGTGCTTCTCGGGGTAGCATGTGGCTTCTGTAGCTGTGAAATACGTTTTCAAAATTCACTGCCCATGATGTTAGAAATGTGAAGTGGCTGCTATAGCAACAATTTCAGACAAGTTAAAGTAGCAGGAGTGTGCGGGTCATGAGGAACTCCAGTCCTGAATAAAAAAAGTACGTGGGGGAACTTCTACGTAGCCAATTTTGATTGCTGCGATAGTGTATAACTTCAAGGCGAATCAAAATATAGAGATGGGTATGAGCTTAGATCTATGATGTCACAGAAGAATTCAAAAACGCTGCCTGCCATGAGTGTAAATTCAAAAACGTACTGAACTGAAAAAGGCTTGGCTTTTGCAATTTCCTTAATGCATTAGGTTGCATAATATAAAAGATAAACTAGTAAACCATCATATGAGTGACTTCATAAAAGTAAAATGAGAGATAAATCAATAATTAAGCATTTTACTACTGTTCAGAATCTTTTAAAATCCCTCTTTTACTATGAGTACTACATACAGCAGCTTTGTGTTATGTCCCGAGCATGGCTGGCTTCCAGTGTTTATCTGAGGCTGTGCCGCTCACACCAGTGAGGCAGCATGGGAGTCTGGCACCGGCACAATGCTGTGAGCTCAAACTGTGACTGTGACGTCATGTGGGTGGCCATTCCTATGCACTCAGCACTTTTTGCCCCTGCTCCTCTTCAACCTCTCTGTTGTCCTACAGCTGCACATCGCACAGTGACCTCTGGCCATCCTCTGTGAGGCACAGGGGGAAGGGGTTGAAGGCACAGGTTGGAAGAGACGGGTGTGAAAAGCTAAATCTTTTGGCTGGAAGGTCAGACAACTTCTGCAGACAGCAGACTGGCTGTTCAGTGAGCGACGAGACTAAGTGATAAATGACTGGTGCTCGTCTGGATGTCTGTGCTGTAGTCTCGCAGTGCCATCCCAGATAGAGCGACAGACAAAGGAGAGGGAAAAGGGTGAAAGCAGCGGAAGCGACACAGAGCGCCTGTCTCACATGTTCCCTCATGTGAGAGTGCACCAACCAAGAACGGGAGTTGCTTTATGTAAGTGTCTCCCAGCATCCTGTGGGACCGATGGACAGCCTCACATGTTTGTGTTGCGGTAATCCCACATGGGCAGATGGGAAGGGCTCAGCTGGACCGTGCCACAGAGCGCCCTATCACAAACCACTTATCATTTATCTCTCCCCAAGTATGAGTATTTGGTGGTTTGCTTGTCTGTCCAACCAGTCTGTCTTCTGGTTTTCTATCATCTTCTGCAAGTTCCTTTTGCTCTTGTTTTTTTGTTGTTGTTGCTTTTTTTACGTGTACAGCTACTTTGTGGTCCTCTCCTGGCTGTGAGGGCTCGCAGCTGGGAGAAGGAGGAATAAGCTGAGAAAAAAAGGGGAGGGAGGGTTGGTAGTGGTGAGAAGAGGATCAAAGGTGCTGGTGCTGACTCTTCTTCCATTCAGACACATGCATGATCAGAAGCTGGTGTGTATGTATGTATATATATATATATATATATATATATATATACTAGTTCTATACTGTGTATTGTGTATTATATATATATATATATATATATATATTATTATATATTAATATATATATTAAGAGACACATCCTTACAGTCAGCCCCCCCCCCCCACACACCCACACCCCTCACGGTCTCCTTTCGCTCAGGGCAGCTGGCAAAACACAAAGGAGAGAAGTGTGCAACTGGTGCGATAAAGCTGGGAACATCTTGGTATTCAAGTGTCAGCATAATAAACTGGAGGCACAATTAAGGGGGGAAAAAATCCCCAAACCACAAGAACAAGTGCTCAGTGCTGCGGCAGCGTTCACTGCCTCAGTCCAGCTGCGAGTTGTCTTTAGGACACATGAAAAAAAAGGACAACAGAGCTGTTCTGTTCACCCCCCGTCTTGAGAATGCAAATGATCAGGCAGTGACATACTGAGTGACGACAAAGCATGTGTGTTTTAACCTCAGATGATACTGTTAGGGAGGTCTAATGCATCAGCGTGTGCACACATTACTCCCTTTGTCTAAAAAAAATTCCCAAAAGCTCACATTCCTCAGCAGCTACTGCACACAGTGGGATATTCATATAAAGTCAATCGTTTAAAGGTGTTTTAAAACTTTATGGCTTGCACAAAAAGAAGGAAAAAAAATATAGAACAAAGGTCCTTGTTAAAACCTGAATTAAAACAGGTTTGCTGAAATCTCCAAAAACACCAAACTCCTGTAGAATTAAGAGCCTTGGTATCAAAAAAACAAAAAGTTTGGAGGTTTTTCCCCGAAGCTTTTTTTTTTTTAAAGACTCGGAGAGATTCCTCGCTCTTAAACCTCCTCTCTGTTCTCACAATCCCCCTGAGAAGGCTGGTGCAAAGTCTGCCGCTGTCTGGCTGTTCCCATGGCAACCACCAGGTGAGCAGACAGGCTTGGAAAGCACGGCAAGGAACATGTGACTCCCTCCACATGCTCAGGCAGCACACGCTCTCAGATAACAGGAGGCTCACTCCCTCCCATTTCTTTTTCTTTCTTTCTTTTTTTTTCAAACTTGCAAGTACACAGTGTAGTCACAAAAAGGCGATGTTTGGTGAGTCTTGAAACTCGACAAGCAGACGACCAGTCTGCCAGTCCATCTGTTTGCCACCCTGTCTATCTCCCTGCGTGACACATCCACACACACACACACACACACAAACACACGCATGCACATAAATAGCAACACATCGTTTTGTGGAGTTCAGAAGAAGAAGACGCTGCCCTTGAGAGAGGGGGGAAACTGAGATGTGTCTTAACTTCTGAACATCAAGTTCAGTTCTCCTGCAGCGGCAAAGGGCAAGAGAGATGATAAAGCAGCAGGAGGAGGTGAGAATAAAAAAGCTACACAAATGTCTGGAGAAGAGAAGGAAGATTACCTCTGATGACAAATAAAAAAAAACAGACTTTGAGAAAACAAACCTGTGTGTGACCAGATGTATATTCGTTTACAGTATGTTGCACCAGTTTCAAACAATGCTAGTCTCAGGCATGGTAGTAGGTCAGTGAGACTGTGGGGTGATTTAAGGTAAACCTTGGTGCTGATGTATAAAGGCATAGTGCTGACTATTTTTTTACTGTCAGAGCATCTGTCATCACAGACATAAAAAATGCTAATTTATGCTAATTAGCGCTAGACATAAAGTACAGTGAGCTGATGAAAAAAAATAACACGTTGCTAAAAGACAAAGCTGATGTGGAAGCAGTGGGTCTTCAGGCTAGCACTAAAAGTAATATATTTTCCATAAACTCCCACCTTTATTAATGAGAAAAATCATGGACAAATAATTTCTAACTTAACAACAAATAGGGACAGTTTTTTTATTTTTAAATAAATCACCCATTGAGACTTGACGATTGCTACTAATAAAGACAAAGCTGCTTTGAATGCCAGTTGGCTGCTATTTCAGCTTATTCATCATTCAGCCGTATAAAACATGCTAATTTGTTTTGCTGAATATTTTCCAGCGGCTAGCCTCACACCAAGAAGGTCCATGGTTTGAACCCACTGACCAGCTGGGGCCTCTGTGTGTGGAGTTTTTCTCTGTGGGTAATCCAGCTTCCTCCCACAGTCCAAAGACATGTATGTTAACTTAACTGACTTTAAATTGACTGTTGGAGTGTTTCCAGCTCTGCCTCATGATAACTGGAATAACTGGACTGGATAAGTGGGGGGAAAAATTATGCTATTAAATATAATAGTGAATTATCAAGCTAGCTAGCCTGTGCTAATATTCCTAATAATTTGCAGCATTAGCCTCTTCTCAACATATGGACATGTTTGGCTATAAAAAAAAAAAGAAAGAAAGAAAAAGAAACATGGTGAGGGTCACATCTGGAGGCTTCAAACATGATGGATGACCTGAATGGGGCCACTTCCATCTTTTATATACAGTATATGAGTTTTAACGTTTTTATATGCAGAGAGTAAGAAAACTATTAAATACAGAGCATATTGACATATCTGCAAAATAGTGTTTAAAGCGTGTCACTGAGAACCTTAAACACCAACCCCTGGTGGCAGTCGATGTCAGTGCAGTCGCCAGTCATATGGTTTGATCCTCTGAAACAATACATTTCTGTACGTTATCAATCAATCTGTACATTTTTGGAAATTTGAGTTAAGCCCACAGTGCGCTGAATGCTCTGCCGCAGAGAGTCTGGAAAAATCTGAGGTAAAGACAGACTTGAAAGCGCTTGCAGAAAGACAGAAATTACCCATCATTAGACAGAGTGCAATTAGAGAGTCAGTGTCTCACAATCACATATATGCATCATAAAGATTCCCATGTTTCATGATGACTAACATTTCAGAGTACCTCAGCTGCAAGAAAAAAAGATGTTCTGTGAGTTCTCCTCGTTGTCTCCTGTTCTAGGGAGATAAGAGGAGAAAATCTCCTCACTCTGTGCTTGGGTATGACGCTCAAACTATCCCGAGGCAGCTGCAGGGAGCCTCGGTACAATAGAGTGCAGGTACTGTCTAGCAGCCACATGATTAGCATGGTGATGTTTTGAAATGAAAAGATTCCCAATTAGAAAAAATAAAATTGTTTTATTGGGACAGAGCTGCAGGCTCATCATAAGAACCTCTTATTAAAATGTCACAGGTGATGAAAGAGGCTAGATCAGCCTTGCGCAGGTCTCCACACTAGATCTGAGAAGAGAAGGAGATACTCTACCTCTCCTCAGTCCCTGTGTATTAGTGCTTTCTTTCTCAGATTTGCATAATCAGGGAGGTGACAGAGGACAACATGCACCCAAGTTGCTTTTCATTATTCATCTATCGCGCCTCTCCATTTGTGTCCCAATTCTCAGGATGACACAGGATGCCTGAAGCAGATCTGTCCACCAAGCTGACCTGCCTCAGATTACACTCTCATGCTGCTGGTGTGTGTGATTCATCTTTAATAATGCGTAACATCGAAATGTGAGCCAAATAGCATGAGCTGGAACACACACAGTCCTCATCATTAACACGTGCATGCTGTACATTGTGTAAATCCTCACCAAGGTTGTATGAATGTCTGCACAGCTTCACGGCAACGGCACAGAAGCAAGCAAAGGTACACACCTGTGAATGCGCGTGCATTTTCACTTTTTTTGTTTTTCTTTACAGTCAAATGTGTCACTTTCATTTGTACACTCCACAACAGCTTTCCCCACCCATAACTGCCACCACTGTTCTATAACAAAAAAGAAACCCCCACCATGGCCAAGTTGTGCTCTCGGCCCCCAGGCTTTGCAGCTCCTTTCTGCTGAGGCGATTTCTGTGGAACACGACTCCAGAATAGGCTGGATCGTGTTGCTGTGGATTTTGCCTGTCCGCCTGCAGGGTCTATAAATAGTGCCTGTCAGATATTTTCACTTCTGTGCTGAGCACACTCAGTGGCAGAGCAGTGTATTAATATCCACGGTGACCAGAGTCGTGCCTCAGGAGAGAGAGAGTATGGTGCGGAGGTGTGTGGAGAGAGGGAGAGAAAAAGAGAGCGGCAGTGGAGGGACATACAGCCAGAGCTCAGCAAGACTACACACAACCAACAGTCTGTCATCTTTTCTCCAACTTCCCTCTGCTGACTGAAGCAACAACAATGACGTCTTTATGTCTGACTCTCTGACATCTTTGTGCATGATTTCAACCAAAGGAAGACGTGTCCCGAGTCACATTACCTTTTCAGTATGATTATTTTATGCTTTAACTCTCAAAACATAAACAATATGCAATCTGATTGCATAAAAGAGATTGCATAAAAGATTGCATAAAATACTAGTAGTTTTGCATAGTAGTGACCATGGAGTCGATCCTATGCAATCTAATGCAAAAAATATACAAAACACACAAACACAAACACACAAGAAGTCATGAATTAAGGCTGGATTTTGCAGTGCTTTAATTACACTGCAGCCTGCTAATATCCCAGAAGCATATTAATAATCAGCCTTGGAGGCTGACTATTAATATGAAATAAAAGATTGTGAGATAAACCCTCAGATTGCGTGATTTAAATATGAGAAATAAATCAGGAGAAAAAGGTGAGTATAAGGATGAGGCAAGTATTAAAAACGCTGCCCTGAGTGTAAATGTTAAACTTTGATATAAACTGGGTGTGTTAATGTGTAAAGAGGAGTTTTATCTCAGTACACACAGATGTGCAAATAAAGTCCATTTTCTGTCTGAATGTCCATTCAAGCTGCAGTAATTAATCATATCTGTACTGGTCATGTGCTCCCGAGCCCTCAAAACACTCTCGCACACAAACACATGCACAGATCTGGTGATTGCCTTGTGTAACAGGGGAGGATTCTGCATGTGCAGTTTCAAAGCGTCACATGTCCGAGTGGACAACCTGAGGTCAGATGCAGTATTAATCACAATAGAAAAGGCAACCCAGTTGCCAATCTGTGGACACGTTTTGGATTATATATGCAGCATTTTGCATTTTGTTGAATTTACATTTTGTTTCCTCTATTATTCTCCTGTGCAAAAAAATAAGACTTCTTAAGCTTTGCTACACATTATTGTTCTTTCAGTCATTAAAACATGCACATAAAACGAGAGCATACACTGCAATAGTTGGGTGACATTCAATATGATTGCATCATGTTTACAGTATCTTGTATACAGCATCTTGCCCTTCATGAGCAAGGACTGTGCAGAGAGCCTGTGGGACAGTGCCTCCAGTGGAGAGGGTTGGTATGACCAAAACAGATCCTGAAGGAAGTGCTGCAGCAAATCCAACCACAACAAAACAGCATGAATAGCATTGTGTAGAATGGGTTTTAGATCAAAGCTTTTGAGCATTGTAATATTTGTTTGTTTTTTTAACCGAGACCGTTAACTGTTTACTAAAGACCTCGATTCCACTTGTTGTTATACGTGAGAGGTCCTATAATTTCATAGGCTCGTGATACGAGTGCAAATAGGACAAAGAAGCAACATATACAGATTGTGAGACAGACGGATTCTGCATGTGCAGTTACACAATCCTTCAAAAGATCTCTGCAGATCAACAGTCCTCATTATGTCACCATTCTCCAAATCCATGTAACTCAAGGTTTCTGTTAAAATTATCACAGTTTTCCCAAAAATAAATCAAAGATTGATGACATAAACGATGACATATACAGGAGATATTATTTGTTTTCAAATGCTTCATAAACAAAGACAAAACTGGTGCAGATGACTTTATAACTGTATATAAGAATGAAATTACATATCTGGTCATGACCAGTGACTGTATATAAAGTGTAAAAGAACTGTTAAAAGGACGAGTGTCACGTGTCATCACAAAACCTCCCTGCATATGCAGATAATATGATCCTCTCCAGCTATAAAAGATCAATAATGCAGCTTCTCTGAGATATCTGCCTATTTAATGGTATTGCAGTACAAAGTGTCACAGGCAGAGATAAGAGATTACAGCAGGCCTCTGTTTGTGTTTGTTCAGTCTACGCAGGACATTCCAGGAGCTGCGCCGTGTGACGTCTCTCGTGCAGGATCGTATTTCAAAAGGCAAGGCTCCACTGGGCCCACAGTCAAACCACAGAAGTCTTTCCCGGTGCAGCTGATTGCTTAACTAACAATAACTAACTTCGGGACTGGCTTATTTGATAAAAGCGAGCGTACACACAGGAGCAATTCATTTCTCAGAAACTAGAAGGGAACCAAACAGATGCATCTTGATTTTCCTTCCTAGTATTGAAATTTTGTGCTGTAGTATTAAGCACTTATGTGTCTTCTTTTTTCCAGCTTCCTAATATACTCTATTGTCCTAATATATCTCATTTCCCTCATACTCGTGTCTCCTGTCTTCCTCCTCCTCTTTCCCATCCTCTTTCACAGGGCCCAGCCTCGACTGGCGCCACCGGAGGGTCATCTGGGGTTCCGCAGAAGAGGGGAATGCGCAGAAACAACAATTGCACATTTTTACAGAATGAAACCATGAATGAACCACACACAAAGCCCCAAAATACTCTGGCCAGCAAAAGCCCAGCAGCACTGACCAATAAAAACTCATTAAACACTTTTAGGATTCATTGTTCTTCATATGCAACCAATTATCCAAATGCATACAAAGGCCCGTTTTAACTCCCTGTGATAATTATCTCCTGGCAACCCTTTATTCCCACTGGTGACAGGGCCCGCCAGTGGTTTGGTTGCCATATCCTTGGAGAGTTGCATAGTGCCCCGATGCAGTGCTGCCTTGTGCTGACGGAGGAGGAGCAAAGGTGACGCTGCAAGTACAAACTGTGCACACAGACAGGAAACCTGATATTCCAGCTCCCCACATGAACTGAATCTAGGGAGAGGCAGAAAAAGTGTGTGTGTGTGTGTGTGTGTGTGTGTGTGTGTGTGTGTGTGTGTGTGTGTGTGTGTGT
>NW_024582362.1:1683553-1708858 GCF_018398535.1 Haplochromis burtoni
TGTGTGTGTGTGTGTGTGTGTGTGTGTGTGTGTGTGTTATCAACAGCAGCGAACATGAAGTCCTGCAGGACTTCATGCTCTCAGTAAAAGTGTACACTGCATGCATACATGTTTGCATGCGTGCTGTCCGTTTGTGTTTATGTGTTTGTGTGTGCATAAAGTACATCTGCACTAACTCAAGATGTAGAGCACTGCAAACTGTGCAGTTTTTACCTGCTTCATCAGATATGAGCAGCAAAATACCACCAACGATATCACATTTATCACACGCTGTGAAAAGACATCATTCGTGATTAAAAAGTAGTACTTTGCTACCAATGCACCAAAGAGCAGGAAGTACTTTGACTTTCATTAACTGATAAATTGCTGCCACTTTCTCCGACTGCTGAACAAGAGCTATGTTTGTGGCCATGTACAGTTCAGTGCAGGGCCTCTGTGGGCTGCCCCTGACCCAGCATTGTTATGTGAAACCCTGGGCACCATGCTCCAGTGCTCAGCTATGCCGTCACCCCCTCCAGGCATGTAGCAAGCACAGCCCTTTGAGTAGCCAGCGAGCGCCTGCCCTCCTAAGCTCTGCAAAGCAGCTTAGAGCACCAGGCTCCTCCACAGTGGTCACACGTGTGAAACATACACTCTCGCTGACACACAAAACACACGCACGCGGGCTCGGCACTACCCATGTGCGCGGGCACACTGAAATAGGCGGGGTTTTGTTCAGGGACAGGGGGAAAAAAAAGGTTATAGTCACTCCCACTCAGCTGTACTGACGCACGTTTTCTCTCAAGCACAACACGCTGGCTCACACACCTGCAGGAAAACATGCAGGACAGGGGCAGGGAACGCAAACACAATGTGCTGCTTCTTAGCACTGCTCATGTTCTCCTTTGGAAAGGGTGGGGAGGAGGGAGGGGGTTGAGTGCTCCTGCAAATCATAGCCATGTGTCGGTAGAAGCTGACAGCCTGTCCCTGAACTTTTTTTTTGTTTTGTTTTTTTGTCTTTTCAGCACTGGAAAGACTTTCCTAATGACACATAGATTCCCACTTAGGTCCTGAGGCACTGGAAACAAATCATCTGTGAAATTCTCTGGTAACTCTCAGTTTTATTTTTGTTCTGTTTCCTTCACCGTTCTCCAAAACATGATGCTTGCCTGAATAAACTGCTACACCTAGTTAGAATCCATTATGTACAAGAAAAAACACGTGTGGAGTTTCTCTGGCAACAGAAGAAAATCGTGTTTATCCTGTACTGTTTCAGTGACTGCATCGACTCCTACTACAAGCTCCTTGCAATTAGGGCGGACAAAAGCTTTTTAAGCTCTTTATGTTTTGTTTTGTTTTTTTAAATAGTTTTTCACTTTGCCTAATAAGAAGCACATAAATAACTAAGACTCAAACTGTAAAAATGTAATGTAAACTCAGCAGCTGCAGATCGGTATTGATGTTTCCACTTGCATTAAAATAAGATTTCTCTTAAGCCTCGGCTCCTCTCCAGCTCTCCCTTTGATTTGTGACTCAGCTGAAGAATAAATATATACACCTTTATCTTGCTTCTTTCATTCTTTCTCCTGCAGTCCCTCTCTCTTCCTCCCCCTCACTTTCTTTACTGAGAGAAGAATGAAGGAACTAGTCAGTGGCAGACAAACTGACAAAGATGCTCAAATGTGGAATCAAAACATCACAAAAGCAGTTGACATAATCTATAGAGGGAATTTCTTATTACTGACACAGACATTAATATTATAAAGTTCTTTTCATGATGCTTTGTCTTCTAATTGTTTCCAGCATCGTAATCATTACTAATATAAATTTCATTATATGCTGAGTGTATATATTCCACGAAACTCTGACAAATCAGTTCCGCTGTAGTGTTTTCAACACTCCGCCCATTCTTCAGCGTAAACCTGTCTGTGGCAACAACTTTGCAAACTGCAGTAGGCTAAGTTTCACTATCAATCAAGTCAAAAAATGAAAGACAAAACCTAATTGTCAGGTGCTGATGTTGCTTATGAATATGTGATCAGTGTAAAAGGGAAAAAAAAAGTCATTTTTGATTTGTGCTTGTGTGACTTTTCTACCTGTGCTTTCACAGGCCCAAGAAAACAATCCAGAGTGCACAATTAGACATGTACATGAATCGGCAGAATAAGGTCAGTTATATTTGTTTGATTTTGTAAGGCAGAGACAAAATAATTCAGAGAAAAGCCCAACAATCAAAGGACCCCATAAGAGCAAGCACTTGACGACAGCGGGAAGGAAAAACTTCCTATAAACAGGAAGGATCCTGGAGAAGAACCAGGCTCAGGGAGGAAAACGATCTACCATGACAGGTTGGGGGTGAGGTGAAGAAGACAGAACAAAAGACATGCTGTGGAAGAGAGCCAGAGATTAATAATAACTAATGATTGAATGCAGAGAGGGTGTAAACATATAGTGAGTGAACAAGAAACGGGAAGCCCCCAACTGCCTAAACCTATTGCAACATAACTTAGGGAGGGTTCAGGGTCACCTAATCTAGCCGTAATGATATGCTTTATCAAAAGGGAAACTTTTAAGTCTATTCTTAAAAGTAGAGAGGGTGTCTGTCTCCCGAATCCAAACTGGGAGCCAGTTCCACAGAAGAGGGGCCTAACAGCTGAAGGCTCTGCCGCCCATTCCACTTTTAAATACTCTAGGAACCACAAGTACGCTTGCAGTCTGATAGCAAAGTGCTTTATTGGGTTGATATGGTACTACAAGGTCTTTAAGATAAGATGGGGTCTGATTATTCAAGACCTTGTATGAGGGTGAAGGATTTTATATTTGATTCTTATTTAACAGGGTGCCAATAAAGAGAAGCCAATATGGGAGAAATGTGCTCTCCCTTTCTAGTCCCTGACACTACTCTCTCTGCAGCATTTTGGATCAATGACTAATCGCATTTATTAAAGGTTGACAGCACTATACGTGAAACATTAGATTAGAAGTGTCATGTCAGTACGAAAATGAATCTTGCATTTCTTATTTTTTAGCCAAATCATCACACAGTGCATCCTCCACGTCTTTTACACATTTGGCAGCACGATCCGGAAACCATCATCTGCTCTCTCTTTCTCTGTGTGAATACTTCTGTTTTGGATGCACACACAGAACATTTGCTCTTACGTCAAAAACACATCATGAAGAACAGATGAACGCACAAGAATGCATATTGCGGCGGAGCAGATGTGTTTCAAAGATGCTGAAAAATCTGTGCTGTATAGCTCGTTAGAAATGTTGGATTTCTGTCTCAAATGTCTGAATGTTAGGAAAGCCAGTAACACACTGAGAAAACTAAGTTATTGCATGAGATTAAAATGAAAGAAAAAAGAAATCAAAGTGATCTGAATGTGTTGCATTTACTACATTTAATCCAGAGACTTTTGATTGCATACTGCACAGAAGAAATGCACTCATATAGCCCGACGCAGTCACCTTTAGCCTAAAAGCCAGAACAAACAAGTTAAACACGAAAGCTACGGAAAATGTAAAACTACCAAAACAACACAGCATCAATGTTTGACCATGAGAGAAAAACCAGCAAACTAAAGTTACCTCTCTTTGTAGCTGTCTGTTTCAGCCTCTTCAAGGGTGGTCTGAGTCTAAAAGGAAGACTGAGATCTAAACTACAGATGGGACTTTTTTTTTTTTTAACTAATTGGGCTTCCTACTGGCATCAAAGTGATCTGGCCAAGAAATGACTGTTGAATAAATAAGATGTCCCAACATGTGCCAAAAAATGATCTGAAAGAATGTGTGTTTAAAGAAATAATCCAAGGTGCAGCACACTGCTTAGCAGAAGCTTGTGGTAACAATAATTACTTGTTTAATTTTTAATGATTAATAATTAATCTTTTAAGCCTGTTTTTTTTTCCACATATGTCATGAATACTCTGAATGAACAGCAGCTAGATTACCTCAATTACATGTTGGGCAGTATCACTAGTAGCGGCGGCATGACTCACATACACACACGCGCACACAGGCCAGTACTGAGTCACGCACACACGCTGTGTCACAATGCATGCATATTATCCAAACTCATGACAGCTGGCCATATGAGGTGCGTGATGTGTCTTTGCGCGCGCGCGCGTGTGTCACTCTCGTGCACGAGCCTCTGAGCAAACACCACAGTCTGGCTCCTCTGTGATGCAGACAGGGCCCATCAGAAATGCACGACTGCAGCAGGTTTAAGTGAGGTAACGCCTGACTAGAGTATTTGTCTGGTACACGAAGAGTTACCCTGCATCTAAATGAATTTCACTGTCTGGGATTTTTATTTATTTATTTTAAATACTTTCATGCACGACGCAATTTATTGAGCAGCGCTGACCTTATCTTCCACAGCTCTCTGCTGTCTGTTCTCGCTGCTGTATGTTGTGAGTTATTTTGGTGCACTGCAATAACCTAGTTTGGCCTTGAATAGCCTCACTGTAATGTTCCCACATAACCCGAATGTGGCTGAGAAACATACACAGCTGTGCCTGTCGGTGGTCTTTTGCGCCATCTGCTGGTCTACGAATGTTATCGGGTTGAAATATGGCCGAGCTTCTTCTCCTAGTTGCTTGTGCACAGTGAGAAAGGACAGTAAGTAAGAGAGAGATCAGTGTGCGTCTGCTGGTGCTCTCTGCAGCCCCGGATCAGACACGGAGTGTAATCTGCATGTACTAAAAGGCTCCCACCAACCAATCAACCACGGAACCTCCCTGTAAACACTTGCCTGATGTAAGCAAGTGTGTTTAAAACGCAGACAAGGCCAGTAAACTTCCCCTAATAACGCCGCACAGTTCGCAGTCAAAGGCGGCGCATTGTATATTCCCTTTCATCTCCCTGGTGCCTCAGAGACAGGAGTGGGTTTTAGATGGGAGGGATGAGGGCTGTAGTCAGAGGGGGGAGGGCGGGGGGAGAGACAACCAGGCTGATTCTCACAGTTTTGCCCCAGGGGTGTGTGCTGCTGCTGTTGCTCTCTCTTTGTTTGAAGACTGATTAGCAGAAAGCAAGACTAAAGAGGGGGAATATGAATTGTGCGCTCTGACAAAAGCTTCCATTGTCTATAACATCTACTTGGTGAAATGGAGGTAATAAATCAATAATTTATTTAATTAATTAATTAATTAAAAAAGACACACGAAAAATGTGCTCAGATCTCGTAAGAATCTAAATACCACCACATTCAAATTAAATTTTACACACTAGAAGATCTTAATTCAATACAATTAAATTATTTTTAAAAGACGTGTCTGCAGTCAGATTACCTTAAAAATCAAAGCAATTTGTGTATATTTTAACTATATAGGTGGACGGAAAATGTAACTGCTCTGTGTTTCACAGCGCAGACTCACAAAAATACAGCAAATAATAAATTAGCCATAATATGTAAATGTTCAGGTTGTTTCACTGCCCCCAAGTGGCCAAAAAAAATCAATACCTTAAATGCAGCTTTAAACACATTACTTAACCCGTATGGATTTACTGCAGTAAATATATCTCACCATAAGATGGCACAGTTATCAAAAATTGCGCATTATTTAACATAAGGGGGATGGGGAGTTGCTGTGTCTGCATACACACTGTGGCTATGGCTGTAGGAAAAGCCAGCAGTGGTTTATATGGGCTTTATTCACAGGTTGGCAGTCTGCGTACACATTTCACAGACATTATAATGCAGCGTGTGGCAGTGAATTCTGGTTGGGGGGTCCTGCGTTACTATTGATGCTGTCAGCAAGATTCCTCCTTCTCTCATTTGACACTTTGGGGTCAGGAGCTCTTGGAATTCTTGGGTGGAGACACATTTACTCAACACTTGCTCCTCCCTTGGCTTCCTAAAACCAAAGGAAAGTCAGCAACTTGGAATCTGATTTAAAATAAGAGCCTTGTAAATGGGGCCTCCAAAGAGGTTTTTACAAAGCTAATGACTTTTTATAAATTAATTTTATAAATAATGTTTTTTTAAATGACAACGGTGTAAATGCTTAAAAAGTTCCTTAAAATTATTTAAATCAGGGGTGTCAAACATAAGGCCTGGGGGGCAGAACTGACCCTGGCAAAGACTCCAATCTGGCCCACTGGATGGCTTTGGATCAACTTTGGAATTTTTACTGTATTTTTACAGCTTTACAGTTTTTAAACGTCTCTACCTGGACATTCATACGACACCACAGTAATTCATCGATAACTAAATGACATAAAATTTCCCTTTCCTTCACTATCTATAAAAAAAAATCTTTTGGTGAATTAACACAAACATGTTTTAGAAATATACGCCAGTCTGATCAATGAGCTACACATTTATTTCTTACATTTCCAAGCATAGTGCTCAAAGACTTATTTCCTTTACTACAAGAGCAATTCTTGAAAAACTAAGTTGAGAATGCACTTTGGGGATTAAACGCATTAAACTTGCTTGCAGTGACAGAAAGGGGGGATTTCACTAGTCTGGCCCACTTCGGATCCACGCTGATTTGCATACATTCACATCTACACACTGGCCTGTCTTCAACAAGCATAACTGTTCGCAGTTAAAGTATAAGGGCCTCATAACCTCATAATGAGCCGTTTCCATGAACAGCCAAACTGCTTTAATGGTGTGTTAACGTTAGGAATTCTGCACATATGTGAATTTTTTTAATGTTTTTGTTTTTTGTATCTAACTTATTGTTCTTCCTTCCTGATTCTCTGTTTTGCTTAAGAAAATTTCAGTTGAACACAACAGTGCAAACTTTGGACAGTCACAATACTACTGCTACTCTCACATAGCAATAAATCTGTAAATCTGTAACCAGGTCGCTCTGTCAGCATGAAAGATGAGTATCATCATAATTCCTTTGATTTAATAATGCCTTCTACATGCTTCTCCTTTGTCCAGATTGCAGCTGTAATGGCCCAGGCGCCCTCAGGATCAATAAAGTACATCTAATTTTTACTTAATAGAGAGAGTACTGCTGCTCAAAGATCACACAATTACATCAGAGGGCTAATCTGAAATCCAACATCAATGATTCCCCTGAGAGCGCAGGAGCCACAACACAATGCAATAGCTGTTTGATACACGGCAGAGCAAAATGAGGATTGCAGGATAAATGTTTTCCTAATTTATAACGTCAGTGGATTTAGAGTACACCCTGTTTGCTACTCATCGAACATTTTACAGTCGAAGGTAATGAGGAAGAAAAAGGACTTTGCTCGCAGAGCCTTTATACCGTGTGCAGGTCTTGTGATGCTGCGGAAGTGTTTTGATTTTCCCAGAGAGCAGACACTGACCGACATCTGTAAGGTAACTATTCTTCTCAAAACTTCCTTTACTTACGCCGTCATCTCGCTTTCATCAAACTCGAGTTCGTGTCTTTACATCGAGCAGTTGCTGCACTCTGCATCGCTGTTAAATTGAAAGGCACACGTCCAAATCCTTCTCTCTCACTCCCTGAGAGCTATGCATTATTGATGTCAAGGCATTTCATACCTGTGAGTTAGTGGAGCTGAATGAAGTGAAGATAAATGCTTGTTATGGGACTTGAAATGTAAACATAATCAAATGTTATTGATTATGCATCTGTATTCTAGGCGATTTATCCAAACTGTGTGCACCCGTGACCTGATCATGGAATGGAAGAGCAATATTAGGCGTACCCAATCGCTGAAGAGCCTCAGCTCGTCATGTGATAAGCCAGTCTGGACGGATGCGGGGCTGCGGGACAAGACGACGTCAGTGTCCCAATTGGTGGCCAGGTAAAAAAAAAAAAGCATCAGTCTCTCTGTATCTGTGCACCCCTCTAAGCTACTTGTAGGTCATTAGTGACATCAAATCATTAATGTGGTGTTTGTGTTTGTGACAGATATCAAACTGCTGTGAAAGGGAACAAATCCATTCAAGGACCCTCAGTAGATAACGATGACAGAAAGCCAAACCAGGTGCTAAAGGAGGTAACTTCTGATTTTTTTAGCTGTTTGTCCAATTAATGAAAAGCATCAGTGGCATAGCAGGAAAAAGAATAATCACTGCAGCTGGATTTACACACACTTCCCTCCCTTGTGTATCCATTTCAGATAACGCCATCTCGACTGGAAAGTAAAGAGACTCATCTGGAGTCTCTGATGAGGAAAAACAGTGAGAAGGAAAAGTCTCGAGCCAAAACCAATTTGACCCGCAGCAAATCAATGAGCAGCCTTAAAAGCAGCACAGGGTCCATAGAGGCCTTGAGAGCTCTGTTTGAGTCAAAGGCCTCTCTTAAAAACAACGTAAAGACCAGCCTTAGAGCTGCAGACTTCACATCAAGTTACACGACAGACGTGTCAAAGATGAACGGAGAGATTGAGGATGTACAGATCGCTGTGGAGGAACAGGGAATGGAAACATGCGCTGATAAAACTGATGTGAAGGATGATCGTGTAACTCGAAAGGTAAATACAACCTCATTATTACTTTAAGATTCCCTAATAGACCCACAGTTAGTTTAAAGGGTAAAACTTTTAATATTTACCGATGAAAGCATGTGTGAAAAATATCAGGGTTTTTATATATTTGTAAATACAGCGAATATTCCTTTCTTCTTTCTTGAAGTGCAAAGATGCATAAACAAAGCTTTCATTGATTTCACTCCAGAAATTCCAGCTTCAGTCATCTTGAAGTATTTTGCACCACCACCTTTTCACTTTCAGTATTATGCTGCCGCTAAATACTTTAAGAAACTGAAGCTGGAACTTTTGGAGTGATCTTTTGTGTGGAGATGAGTGGCAGGGGTCATTTGTGACAGAAAGATAGTAGCAAGAGTGGAAAAGAAGGTTTACAGAGTGGTAGTGGGAAAAAACTGGAGCTGGCAAAACTGAAGATGCTAAGACTTTCATTGGTGGATAGGTTAAGCATTTTGGAAACAAGTTAGGGAGACAAGGCTGAGATGGTTTGGACATGTGCAGAAGACCTCACCAAAGATTCATGGATGCAGTGAAGGATGAGATGCAGAAAGATGTTAGAGAGACGGTGAGAACCCTAAAAGGAGCAGCCAAAAAAAGAAGAAGAAGAAAAAGACACATGCATTTAGAATTTCCCAACATTTGGTGGAATCCATTCTCTCTCCTAGCTGCACAGCGTTTCCCTTGCCAATAACTACCACACACACTGAAAACACTTCATTTTCCTGTTTGCTTAACAGTTAATAAGGTGTTTTCAGCTGTTTGTGAGAAAAATCATTAATTTTGAACATCGTTTTGAGCACTTGTTTCACAAAAGATCGGCTCATCCATCACACACTTCAGTGGTTCTTGACCTGCCTTAGGTCTAATGAATCCTTACTTCTTTCTCATTCATGTAATAGCATATTTTTTCTAGTAATGCTTAGATTTTTCATGCAACTGTATTGACACATAGAAACTATGATGCACAATGAGTTTACTTAGCAGCAGTGATGTTTTATTGTTTCTCTCTATAGGTAGTAAATCAGCCCTGGCCAGAGAGGAGAAGAACAATAGGGGGTATTGATTTTGAAAAAATTGCAGCATCTCAAGCTGGTGAGTATCTTCTTTCTAGCTCAGCAAAGCTTTGGTTGTGTCAGCCTGAATATCATATTACCCTGCCTACTGTCATGTGAAAGAAACGGACAAAATTACTGTTTTTTTAAAGCATTCAGAACAATAGTTTCACTTTTCTAAGATTAAAGGACTATCTCTTTATTGAGTAGTTATCAGCAGAGCTCGGATTTAAACTTTTTACAGTTTGATTAGGGATACGTGAGTAGCAACATAAACAAACAGCGCGAGTTCATGTCATAAATTACACATTGCAATAATGAAAGCAGCTACAGCAAGCTTCAAAGTGCAAGCTTCCAGGTAAAAGACCGGCTGATAAAACCGGGAAATACTGCGCCTTGATTTAGGTAATGAGTAAACAGTGAACTATGATGAATATGGTTTGGTTCTATAAATTCAGGGTCAAATAACAAACTGCTGAAGACGATTCAGCTTAAGATGAAAATATCAGAAAGAAAATAAACATGTGGCTCTTTCAAAAATTTGTTCTGAAAGAAACATCTTTGGGCACAAAAACATAACAAAAATAAACAAAGATGTTAGACGTGCCTTGGAGAGCTGTCTTCAGCGAGTTCGGTCAAAGCTTTGGATGACTCAACTTGGTGTAGGAATAGTAAGCCACTCCACAACCGGACAGAAATAGCTGGTGTGCTACAAGACCAGAATAAGTGCAGGAGGGTGAAAGGGTCAGCTGTTTCCAGGAGAGGAATGGGACAGAAAGAAGGAGCGAGTGGCAGAGGCTCCATGACACGACACAAACCAACAGACAACTAAAGTTTGGAAGAAACTGGGAATATTTCTTCTTCTGTGAGTAGAGATTTGTATTTCTGAATGAAAGGAGTGGCACATGCACTTAAAGAAGCTTAATACAGTATGTATGGTAGAAGCTGAAAACTAATGGCTATTATTTACTTTTTTAACAGTTGCCCAAATCTGGAAATATTAGTAGCTCTTTTTAATTAACTGATACTGCAATGAGTTTTATGTTTCTTCTTCTTTGGTCGCAGAGCCTTTTTTGCAGTATTTTCCAGCTTGTGGACTCATGATTTCATAAAGTATCTGTACTTTCATAAATAGCTTTGAGACACATCTGTTTACCTTTGAACTTCGATGCTTAGTCAACCGTTGTTGCAGTGACTTGCCTGTTTTAACTAGTATGCGTGTCAGCAGAGTCGGGTATCTCTCCTGCTCCACAACAAGCGGTACATTTATAACTCGGCCACATGACAGCTGTTAATATCAGCTTCGAAAGTGCTGGACCCCGAATTGGGACCTGTGTTATTAACAAATAGCACGAGCCGTTTGTTAATAACACAGATGTCAGCCGTATGTTGTTAAACGAGCCACGACTTATTTCCAATCTGGCTGCGTGTCGATGATGAAAATGTCACGAGACAACCCTGATCAGTTTGACTTCTTAACAGAGCCATAACAAAATTTAACATTAAAGCTCCCGTGTCTGATGTCTCTGCAGATGAAAAGAGGAGGTCAGCTGCAGACTTCAGAGACAGCTCTTTCGTCCAAACCAAGGAGAAACTTTCTGTCTCGGTGAAAGCAATATCAGCTCTCTATCTGTCCAAAGCGGGAACCAAGGAATCAGCAAACAGTCATGTAAAATTGGTACATGTCAGCTTACTCGTTACATCTCCCCTTCTTTTTAGTTCACCGTTAACTATAGAAAGTAAACTTGTTTAAAGTTTACACACTGAAAGAATTATCTCAGAGATTTTTATGCAAGGTAAAAAAAAAAAATCACAATTTTTTTTGGCAATGAAAATAAAGAGTTAAAGGTTTATTCCACCAGCCTTTATAGTGTAGATTTTCAGCTACACATTGAAGTTTGGTATCTATATGTCATCATAATATATCATAAATTAATTATTGATAAGTGAATTTCTGGCAGCAGCCAAACAATAATGCTGATATAATTCTTTTAATTATTATTATTTCTTTGCAGGAACGAAAAGTGTCACGTGAGTCTGGGAAAAGAGAAAACCAAATCAAGGTAAAGTGCAATGTCACTGTGGTGTTGCATGATGTTGTGATTGATGCACATTGTTCTGTGCACACTGGATTTGCACAGCGAGCAGTATCGTGTTCCCTTTGGCTCAAAAATCCAAAATATGCTGCTTACCTGCAAAATAAAGAAACAGATTCCCTTCACAGACTTCCTCACGCTTTTATTTTTTACTCATTTTGTGGTTGCATTTGTGGTTGTACTTGCTGGTTGCTTTGGAGTTCAGCTAAGCAGCTAACACGTGGCATGAGGAAAACAAATCACCTGGCATGGCTCTCATTCCTGTGAGTAGGTGTGACTGCTCTTGAGCATGAATTTCTCTGAATGGATGAAACAGTAAGAAACATTCCTTTGTTCTTCTAAGATGTCAGAAGACTCAAGTGTCCAAGAAAAAGAGGATTTACCATTACCTCCTTCAGCAAGACATCAGCCAGAATTAGAAGAAAGCTGTAGGACAAATTCTCCGCAACCTAATCTGCCCCAGCTTTCCAAAGAAATGTTATATCAGCAGAGGCAGAAATGTGAACTGAGGCGTCTCCTGAAGCACACCCATCCAGAGCTGAAGATGCTGGATGATGTTGTGGATGAAGAGCTTGCTGAAGTTTTGAGCTCAGAGAGGATGACAGCTGATGTAACCGGATACGAGGGAGAGGTCCTTTCGAAACGCTTGATATTTGAGAACTGTGGCTCAAGTAACAAAGTGTCTCACTACACCCCCAAGATGCACATGGAAGGGGGACGTGAGAAACAATGTGATTTTAGTAAAACGTTGGCTGTTCTGGAGGAAACAAAAGAAACGCCTCGTGTAGAAAGTGCTAAAGAGGTTATGGAAGCTGAAAAATCTCTTGGTATTAGTCCAGACACTGACAGAGAGTGTGAGGAAGAGACGGTCAGACTAGACGTTCAGGCTACCAGAAGGATATTTGAGAGTCAGTCTGTGAACATGTCTGGGCCAAATCTGGGTAAAATCCAGGGAAAGGTTTCTATTAACGGGGATGAGACAAAGGAAGTCCAAAAACAAAAAAAGCAATTTGAAATGGCTTGCAGTGAGAGTATACACAGAAAAAATGAAAGCACAAGCAATGATTTAGCAACAGAGCCCCGTGAACAACCATGTCCTCATGTCAGTCAAAGAACTGAACGCGACTTCTCATGTAAAGATGAGTTTTCCACTGAGGAAGCACTCTTTGAAGAGGAGTCTATAAGCTTATCCGATTTGGAAAAGAATGATGAAATTATTAAAACAAGGGCAGCTCTTTTTCAAAACAACCCCTTTATCTCCACCAACATACAAAGAGAGCCCTCCGTTGTGCACACATCAAAAACTCAAATCACAAGCGGTAGCGGTGCAAGTGAGGACAACACGACCACCAATGTGAAAAACAGAACCCATCTTTTTGAATCAATGCCATTTGACAAAATTAGACGTCAGAACGAGGATGAAATTGAGACAATGGTGGAGAACATCAAGGAAACGCTGAATTTCCTGTACCAGATTAGAGTCATCCAATCGTTTGGCTTTATCATTGAGGTCAATGAGACAATGATTGCTAAAAAAGCTAAGTTTACACTATCAGAGAGTGGGCCTGAGATAAAACATGACGAGGTGGCTGAAGGCGGTGCCCAAAACTTCATACTCCAGCTGCTACCACGGGTAAACCTAAAACCTCAGGTCACTTACCTAAAGGAGGACCGCAAAGGGGATATCGAGACCACGGCGGTGACGGCGCCTGTTCAACAGCATCAGTTCAATGCGAACAAGGACACGGAGTTCAGAACTGCCAGTGTGGTTCAGCTTGTTGAGGATATTCTCAATCAAGATAACTCTCTGAGAAAAGGAGTGGTAATCCAAGAGGATGACAACAACTGTGCCAAAGTCATTGTTTACTCCCTCTACAAATACCATAATGAGAAGGATGTGAAGAGCTTCGTCCCTCCAAAATGTGTTGAATGTGATCAATCAGAGCTGGAAAGGGGTGACATGAGTAAAAAAGGCCATAAAGAAATAAAAGTTGCTACTAAGTCAGTCCAAGGTGATCTACTTGAACTCTCTCAAGAACAAACATGCCCAGGATCAATAACACCTGAAGGGAAAGTAAAGGGGAGTGTAAAACTATTCAAAAGCTGCATTGAAAAGGGAGATTTTGAGTATTTAAAAAGTCTTCAGACTGAAGAAGCAGTTCAAGAACTCCCTGAAAACCAAACTATGGCTGGACAGGAAGTTCTTCATGAAAAGGAAAGTGATCAAGTGCAGGAAACTACTGAGTGGGTACCTGTGGATGTAAAGAGGCTTAAAAGCATGTTCTCTGGAGACCCAAGTCAACACCAAGCAAAGAAAAAGATCCACAAAAATATATACGCAGGTCAAAATGTTTCTACAGAATGCAGTTCTGGGGTATTATCTCATGTGCAGGAAAATACTACAAGCAGTGAATGCACTGATGAAGCACAAGAGCAAGCGTGTCCCAAAGTTGCGACGCAGGAGTCCTATGAAAATTTTGAGAAACAAGATCACGAGCTTGGTGCCCACGAAGCTCAATTAGTCAAGGTGGTAGATCAGAATGAAGAGATCTCTAACCTCCAAACTGCACTGCATCAGTCATCACAAGAAAAACAAAAGACTATTATTCAGAAATCATCTGAGGAGCTCTTTCCCTCGGTTACAGCAGATACTGTGAAACGCTCAAGAGTAGAAGAAGAATTTTCTCAAGAAAACTTCACCTCAGCACAGAAAACAGATTACCAGCACAAAAATATAGAAACAAGCCACAAAGATGCTACTCCTGAGGAAACACACACTCCTGAATCATGCAGCAACGAAGGTCAGGAAGGTGCAAGGGGGGCGCAGAAACAACCTTTAGAAACTCCTATGGTCACTACACAAAGTTTGGAAACAAGTCCTGCACAACAGGAGGATGAGGAAGTTGTTTTTCATGGTAAAATTAAAGCAGCTTTGCAATCTTTAGAAAGATCTAACGTTAATGTCACAAGAGGAGATTTTAAAGCAGCTATGATATACAGAAACTCTTCAAAGCCTCACAGAGAAAAAGCTCAACACGTGGATGTGGTGTCTATTCAAACGACCAGTGCTGACGAGCTTTTCACTGTGACTGAAAATGAAGCAAGTCAAATATCAGTGAAACAAGAGGCAACTGCAGCAAATCCGGAGCCTCCACACCAAAACAAAACCCAGAGTAACCCAACAACGAGACTCATTTTAGAGAAAAGCAAAAAGCCTACTGGTCCAAAACCAGCCATTCCACCTAAACCAGAACATCTGAAGGAGAAACAAAGCAATAACGAGTCAACCCAAAATAATTCTGATATCAAGGCAGAGGAGAAAAGAACCCAGGATTTAGCAGCCAAAAGTGATACGAGTGAAGCAGATGAAAGTCATATAGATTTCCATGACGCATTTGAGAAATTTGGAGGCAAAAAGACAAAGACTGCCCCTGTAAAGCCCAAAAGACTGAAAATCCCCCAACCAGACAACAAAAACCTGAAACCAGTGGCTGGAAATAAAGAAATGTCTGTTCTTGCACATGTGGATCCAGATGTGGCAGAAATGACAAGCAATCAATCATGTGACACCTGTGATTTTCTTATGTTTCAGGTACATGGGCCAGACGTGGCCGTCAAAAAGGCCAGGTGGGTCTGGTACCAGGTAGTTTGACACTGACAGTCGAGACAAGCATGAGAAAGAAATCAAGAAGCAAGAAAGCAAAGTCGAGATGAGAGAAAAGAAAGGGCGAACTGAGACTGACGACGAGCGCCGACAGCGACTGTCAGTTCACATGGATGAGATCGTGAGAGGGAACATACCAGCAGCAATGGAAATATTTGACAACTTACGAAAACAGCGGGAACTGCAGAGCTTTCTGAGCCGAGTTGAAGAAATTGAAAAAGACACAAGTGAGGTTGATGTAAGGTCTCTGAGGAGAGTTTTTGAGAACGTCCCCCATTGGGTTGTCAGCTCTAACAAAAAGAAACAAAACAAGGTCAGAGCTGACAACAAAGACGAAAGGTTGCCAGTATCAAGAGAAAGCGCTGAAAACAAGTCATCGATGGCACACGTTTTTGGAGATCTTGAGCGAGCGGGTGTGGAAATCACGACTCTTAAAGAGGAGACTTTAGCAAGAATCCTCGATGTAGAGGAAGCCATAAAGAAGGCACTTTATTCCGTCTCTACACTGAAATCTGACTCAGATATTGCTGGCTTATCACGTCTGTTCAAAGAATCCTTTGGGGTTATACAAGGATCCCCATCCTCTGGCGGTGATAATAAAATTAGCATTGGGTCAAGCAGAACAAAATCACTGAAAAGTGTTACCATGCAGGGGAACACAACTAATTCAGCAAGGCAAGATGCGAGCACTGATGAAGCCTCTGGGAAACCTCAGTCGAATCCTCCACCTCCACCTGCGTTTATCACTATCCAATCAGCAGCTAGAAAGACAGATAAAACCGACCTGGCACCACCAGAAGCTTTGATCTGCCCGACGTGTCAGCAGAGCCAAAAGTTGGAGGAGACTTTTCGGACGACAAAGACGCTGATATGCAACAGCCCTGCTCAAAACAGAAATGACCCACGAAAAGAAGGTCAGAAACAATCCACCTCCATCCCACTCAGTCCTCGACAGCTCAGCACGCTCGAGGTTCAGACAGACTGTGACGGGAACAGTATCACAGGAACAAAACCAGTCACCGACAAACATGAGAAGACCGAAGGATCCGGAACAAAGTTTTACTCTTCCAGGACCTCCACTGTGGTCAACTCTCAGACAGAAACAGTGACATCGTCCACAAGGCATGTCGTAATCAGTCCATCTACAATTCAGGTCACCACAGACCCAGAAGTGAAGCTGCCAATCAATCAGACTGATAAATCGGTGCCTGAATAGGAGCACATTGGCAGCGTTTTACCTGTTCGTTATGTGAAAGCTGTCACATATATGACTGTGTATGAAAAGAGATCAATTATAAGGCTTAAAGTTTGGGTTTTTGCTTTTGTATGTATTTTGATCTTAAAAACTGTCTTTGATTTGCATTATAATCAAAATATATATTTGATTTTCACTTCTCATTTCACTGTGGTTTACTATAAATGCTTTTGGTTTAAAAAACCCCAAAAAAAACATTTCCACTAAGGTCAGTCTTGTTTTTTTTTCTTCAGTTTCAACCGGCTTCTCGAGAGATGTGCTCAGCATGTCTGAAGCCAGTCTATCAGATGGAAAAAATAACTGCAGACAAATACTTTTTTCACAAAGCGTGCTTCTGCTGCAAACATTGCAAGAAAAAATTAAGGTGGGATGTTGGACTTATACAAAAAACCTGCAACATTAATCAGTGATTCCTCTTGTCTGATGGATTAGTGTCTTTGTCCTTTTTTTAAAACTTTATATTGTTTATATATATAACTTTCCAGCTTTATAACTTTATAACTGTAAGTAGATATGTTAGATATGTAAATATCTAACATATCTACTTACAGTTATAAAGATATGTAACTATCTAACATATCTAATATGTATTACTAAATTGAAATATTTTTAAAAAAAACATACTAAACTATGAATGTAAAAACTGGATACTCACGTATTTTGTGATCTGCAGATATGTGATGCAGCATGTAAAAACTTGGCCAAAATGCAACTGCACACAAACCAGGCAAGCAAAAAATAAAAGAAACAAACACAGAGACTTTCCCATATTTCCAGTGTTTGTTATCTTAACTGCACTGTCTGCACATATCTCTGAAAACTATGTCAGGGAAATGTATTTTATTAAATGTCTTCTGATGCATAAACTGTAAATATACAACAAACTGTTTTTCCCCAAATCCTCATTCAACAAGCCTCACAGCTCACAGCAGTTGAGCCACAAACAGGCCGGGGGGGTGTTAGAAAGTCTTCTTAGTGGCCCTGTGAATTTTCCATATTTAGCCGGTGCTGATAAGACTGTTGGTTTGTGATGAAACAACAATTTTTTGTAAATCTCGTGGATCTTAACATGGTACAAATGATGTGTTTCTCCATTTGCATCATTACTAAGCAATGAACTCCGTTCAGTTCGACTTTGTCAGGTTAAAAAGTCCTCAAAAAAATAAACAAAGATAGATTAAATCTGTTTTTTGTGTGCTAATGTAGAATTTGTGAAATTTTAGAAAACTTAAAGACTTTAGCCCTGTTTTGCATGCTACATCATATATATCAATCTGCTCTGTGTCACTGTGATGGTGATTAACTGATCTTTGTTCATGTGCTCTTATAGTCGGCATCTTTTAGACTTTCCTTTTTTTCTCTCATCTCCCGTTCACAAAGCTGAGAGTTAACTTGAACCACTTGGCAAATGGTTACTACTAAAATATAGGCTACAGGATAAAACTACTAGCAAAGCTAAGGCTACAAACAACACAAAATAAGAACTTGCTTAGATAGATAGATAGATAGATAGATAGATAGACAGACAGACAGACAGACATTTGCAGTTAAATGTTATCATTTGCCACCAAACATTTCATCTTTGAAACATTTTATTTAGTCCAATATGTGATGCAGATAACATAGCAATTGCTAATTTGATTCAATGTACAGATTAAGACCACCTGTAAGTTTCCCACTATTAATTAGAAAAGTGGAGATATGCCAGAATATGTTTAAGAAGTAGCTGAAAGATGTTTACATCGACTGTTAATCAAAAACTGTCCCCACTACTCTCTTTATTTTGAACAATGACTGACAAACCTTGTGCTCATTTGTAGCATGTACAGTTACGCGCCTTTAAACGGTGAGTTCTACTGCATATTTCACTACCAACAACTGTTCAGACGAAAGGGGAATTACGATGAGGGATTTGGACACGCTCAACACAAGGATCGATGGCTTTTGAAGAATGCAGCTGATTTGGTGCATGATGAATCTGAGGCATGAGCAGTCAGTAGACATGTAAGTACCACAAGGCATTTTGATTTTATGAATGTTTGACTAATTCGAATGATTGATTATTATAAAATTGGGCTCTCTTTCTATCCTCAGCTCAAATGAGACGGTGAAGGCACAGAATCTGTGTTTGAGGCCATCCTGTCCAAGCTTTGCAGTGTGTTCATGTGCTTCTTGTTAATGAATGATAGCGTGCCGAGACATAACCTACAACTTAATTGCAACGATAGGTAACTAAATTTAGAAACTGGGCAGGGCCTGTACATACTCACACATGTAAATGCACTTTAACTTAAAAGTGCATTTACAAAATAACTTTACAGCTTTTAAAAATAATTCTTGTAAATACTGTTGTAAAATGCAAAGAATTAAACAGATTAACATTAAATTAAGAAACTGTTTAAAGTGCGATAAAAAAATTTATCAGAAATTAGCTTGATTGTATTATTATTGCATAAAAGCAACAACACTTAGGACTTTTTTGTTGTTCTTGTTTTATATCGGTAATACAAACTATGAAAAGGCAAATGCATTAGGATTATTATGTCTGTACAGATCATAATAAAGAAGACACGTTCCTTCACTTTCCATTACTGCTGAATTGTCGGTGCTCCATTCTCCTTCCTGAGTGCTCATAAATTACATTTAAAGGTGCCATAATGATTCTGTTCACTATAACTGTGATTAGCTCTGCGACATAACATTTGAATGAAAATAAAACTGCATTAAATTTTACACGAGCACAGAAAGAGCAAAAAGAAACCAAATAAAACCAAAATCTTGACTCTCCTCTGGTTTTGGGATTTGTCTAAATTTTGTCTAAATTTCTACCTGGCAGCAGAGCCTCCTCATTGAAGCGTTGCATCCCCAGCTCTTACCTCCACAAATACATCTAATTAATATTTAAACCAATACAACCAAAGGCTGTAAAAACAGTCCTCTCACTTCCTTCCCACTTCACTTTATCGTAGTAGGTGACACATCACTCAAAACACCAGCCGGTAACTTGCAATATTTCATTTATCCAGTGCATTTAACAAAACACTTTGCATAAAAAAAAAAGGTTTCACCTTAGTGCAAGAGACAAAAACACTTTTAGAAGTTAATATAAAAACTGAGAAATTCTCTTTCAATAACTAATAATCAGCCACTTAATACACTGTACATTTCAGTTTTTAACATAACAAATTTATACTTAGTCCCATTATGGTTTCAATAAAAATTATAGTTTGTGTTCTTCAACTTCTTCAGCACAATATCCGTCTCCCTTTGCTTCATTCACTGGGTTTCTAAGTCAAAAAAAGAAGAAACACACTTACTGATAGTGCATTTATCTTACTTCAGTGTGATCTGGAAATTCAACATTGAGGGTTTCAGGCAGCAGGAAAGAGAAACATCCAGCAACAACAGGGACAATGCCATATACTAGCATTGGGATGATGGGATGGTAGCTTTCCAGTTGCCTGATCAGTGGTGCAATTATATCCGCCACTCAAGCACACATGGAGTTCAGACCTACACCATTATGCCTGCACAAACATAAACTGAGGTGATTTTTGCAATGCTTTACATTTTACTGATTAGCTCGAAAAATCAATCAAACCAACACTTAGCAGAACTTGTTGCTGTAAAATTCACGGTAAGATTATGTACTAAAACAAACACAAAGAAAAGAAAATCTTGCTGTTACCAGAATCACTGCTGGTGAGTGACGTTACCTTAAAACTCTGGGGTATAATTCGGCTGTATAAACGTAGGCTGTGCTGAAAGAAGCAGTGGCAGAAAATTTCCCGAGCACAGCTAAGACTGTTACCACCACGGAAAGATCTGATAGGGCAACAGTAGAAAATCACATGGAAAACTCAGCCCTCGAGTGACTTTTTAAAAAAAATCATAACAATAGATATCAGATCGGGAAGATACCTTTTGGCACAGCAAGGACCACAAAGCAAGCGGTACCTCCAAAGAGTAGGAAACACGCTTGACATATCCTCCTTCCAAAGTGCTGAATTAGAGTCATACCGCACAAGTTTGCAGGAATTTCAACAACAGCAAAGATCAACTGTGTGAGGTAAATATTCAGGCCAAAGTTTCCTACATTCAGACTCAGTCCATAGAACAGAAGACTTGATGCAAACCTAGAGTTAGAGGTCACAGTGATATTTTTAGTTTCAAGTTGTTTTTGTGATTTATTGTTTAGTTATTAAAGAATACAGCATGCATGTGGTTTCCATTTGAGAAGACGCACCAGTCAAAACCCATTATCAGAAAACGTTTTCTCAGATATGAAATGCGGAAGATGTCCAGTACGTTTCTTCTTTCAGATGTAGTCTCACAACTGTAAATCTACCAAGACAAGGCCGTCCACCTAAACTCACAGGCCGAACAAGGAGAGTGCTGATCAGAAATGCAGCCAAGAGGCCCATGGTGACTCTGGACGAGCTGGAGAGATCTACAGCTCAGGTGATCATCCTGAGGCAACATGAGTGAAGTGTCCTGAACATAAACCAGGTCTTATGGATGTTTCTTTTTTTTGTAATTGAAGTCTTTATTTGTTTTTGAAAACACAAACAAAACAACAACAGCAAAGAAAAAAGAAAAGACAGCTTCCAATCCCATGGTTAATTCACCTTTGTATTTTGGGTCTATTTTCAATACTTACTATCGGTACACCCACAAAAAAGGACAATAAAATCAAATTCTTAAGTTATTCCATTACTGAGTGCCTACACAAACATACATAAATATCACTGCCATGGATAAGCATAAAATGTAACTAAAGATAATTGCCCTGACCAAATAAATTCCAACCATCTCAGCCAAAAACACGTGATTTGTTTTGACAAAACATGGGGAACCTATCATCATTAATCCTAGCCAAGAATTTTTCATACAACACCATTTTCAGCATATTTTCTTTCCACCTATTATATGGAAGGAACCATCTCCTCCACTGAGAATAACTCGAGCCGCTGCAATCACCCCCACCTTTATAACCACAAAGTCATATTTTGAAACTCCAGGTAACACCGACCGATCCCCTAGTAAGCACAGTCTTGGTGACAAGGGTATTATCAAACCAATTCACCTTCCTATTTTGTCCAATACTTTTTGCCAAAAGGGATAAACTTTCCCACATTTCCAAATAGCATGCATAAATGTCCCTGGATCTGAACTACATTTCCAGCATATATTACTGGGACTGATTCCCATTCTATAAAGTTTGGACGGAGTGAAGTACCATCTGTGTATTAATTTGTACTGAGTAGATTTACCCCTGGCGTCTCTTATATATTTATCAGAGAATGACAAAATTCTACACCAGTCTTCTTTAGAAATTGCACAACTCAAATCTCTCTGCCATATAATCCTCATGTTTTCACATATCTCTTTTTTGGGATTGTTAAACAGTTTGTAGAAAACAGCTGCTCTATGTGCTGTACTGGACAGTTCTAAAAACTCCACCACCATATTTGAGCTTTGAGTAATTTTTCCTTTGGTAATACAATCCCTTAATTTGTAAATATTTCCAAAAATTATTTTCTCTTATCAAACCATATTTTGGGGTTATATTCTGTGCATTCTGTGTTTTTAAGAACCAGACTGTTGGTTTTGGGTTTGTTTGTTTTTTATCTCTCTGATAGGTTTAATGTGGTTTTTCATCCTAATGAATACTAACATGTCTTTAGTTGTCATGTTGAGAGTTGGAGTGAACAGCTATCAGACACAAGCTCAACACTTGAAATCAACTCTGGATGTTTTATGTACTTCATGTGTCTTTGAACATCGACGGCACAAGTCCCGCCTGTTGGTTAAACTGATTGTTAGTCAACTGTCAAATGATTATTACCAAGACTGAATAAAAATGGATAGTATTGCTTAACATTTAATGCAAAAAAAAGTAAAAACCTTATGATATACTGCACTTTATTTATATTACTTTTCTGTTTTGGTGTGTTTGTGTGTGTGTGAGAGAGAGACTTAAAAGTATGGATTTGATTTTATTTATTTTTTTATAAGTAAAAACTGTCACAATTAAATTGTCTGTATATACAATATGGAGGCTCTCTGATCTTTTTTTTTCGGCCTTCATGTTTTTCAATCATTACACTGTAGTTCAAGAAAGCGACTTCTTTTTTGTCTCTTTCTGCAAATCAAACATTCTTCTAATTAAATCTTTTTTTCTGTATACAATTGATGTCTTTATGCAGTAGAGTAGTCTAACAGTTTCTTAATGTAAGGATTAGTAAACTAAGAATTCCATTACATACTTAAATTAAAATGAAGAAAATAACATACACTTAAATGCTCCAAGCAAACCCTCACATAACTATACAGTAATTGTGAAAAATGGTGAGATTTCAGCCTGTGCTGATTTATGGACATATCTTAGATGTATAAATTATGTTATATGAACAGTTCATTACTGTGCACATAAGAACCAAAACAGCGTGTTGTACAGTCATTGGCTCAACTGAGAGATGAAGATCAAAGTAGAAAGATCAGAGACAGCTTTTATTTAGAGCTCAATGTTTTGTGCTACATCAATGATTTTTTTTATTTATTGTTGTTGTTTTGTTAGTATCGTAAAGCCACGCTAAACTTTTTATCCTATATATTTCTAAAGTACTAAAGAGGCAACATAAATATCACTGCCATGGATAAACATAACTTGACATACATCAGGTACATATTTTTAATGTGACAATGGCAAGAAAAAGATTCCTGGTAACCTCAAGTGCTGACAGGAAGAAAAAAAAAACATCTTCACCAGGAAATATGTTCCTAGAATAGGGATTATGTCAAAATGTGTTGTTTTTAGCCAACAGCAAATTATGTAAAGTAAAACTGGCTTTATTAATTCTCAGTACTATTTATAAAATAAAATGTCTGTATCTTTTGGAAAGTTTCCATTACAGAGTTTCTGTTAAAAACGCTTTAACAGCGACAATCACAGGCTGTCGAGTATCCATACTTAATCCAAACTAGGAAGTTCAGTTAAATTAGTGGCACAACAAAGATAACAACAATTCAACTGGATATAAAAACAGCACACACTGAGTGTATCGTTACAATATGTAACATTAAAAAAATACAAAATTTGCTGAAAGGATCAAAAGTAAAAATAATATCTTCATAGGCTTTTAAATCCTTTTCCTGAGTCTAGTTCTGACAGAGGTTACTTCCTGTTAAAAGGGTGTTTTTCCTTCCCACTGACACCATGTGCTTGCTCACAGGAAGGCGAATAATTTAGGGAGTTTTCACTTTAGCATTGCAGGACCTTTGCTAAACAAACTGTAGTTTAGTAAAGATCCCGTTCTACCCTTATACATTATATTATTAATATTCCTACTTGAATTTTGTTTTTTTGTTAAGCTACTATGAAAACCCTACTCAAAAAATGCCAACAGTATGCACTATTGAAATTCTCATCAAATCGCGTCATCGGTGACATCTGCAGTGCAGATGGGGCAGGGCAGTCTGTGTGAGTGTGCCACATTACTCAATACAGCTACTATCATCAAATATGTGTACTGTGTAATTTTGCCACAGAGAGAACTCATAACAAACTTAACATTTCAATACTTTCAGGTATCATGCTCACTGTTGTGCAATTAAATGGCCCCCTATGAGCAAGCACTTTGCAAAGGTGGGAAAGAAAAACTCCAGTTTAACAAGAAAAACCTTCAACAAAACTAGAGACGAGTGTAGAAGACGTGCTCATGAAGTCTCACAGTATTCTGGTCCTATAGCAGCATAACTGAGGGATGGATCAGGGTCACATGATCCAGCTTTAACTATGAGCTTATCAAAAGTAAAGTTTTGAGTCTAATTACAACTGGAGAGGATGTGCGTCTCTTGAAGTGGAGGATGGCTCCACAGCCAAAGAACCTAATAGCTTAAGGCTTTGCCTCCTATTCCACTTTTAGAAACTCTAGAAACCACAAGCAAGCCTACAGTCTGAGTGCTCCACTGGAATAATATAGTGTTGGTGGAAATCAGGCCCACATACTTGTTTAATATGCAGATTGAAGGACATATTCAGTTAAAAAAAAGACTCCGAGATTCCTCACAGTGTTACAGAAGGCTGAGGTAATGCCATCCAGAGTAAGTATTTGTTTAGACGTCATGTTTCTAAGATTTTTAGGTTCAAATAAAATTTTGTTTGAATTTAGAAGAAGAAAGTTGCAGGACATCCAAGCCTTAGGTCTTTAATACATACCTGTAGTTATATTAAATGATTTGTGCCCTCTTGCTTCATAGATAAAGAATCAGCTGCATAGCAGTGAAAATGTATGCTACGTTTTCCACCAGTGTTACCCAAGGGAAGAATGTATAATGTAAATAAAACTGCTCCTAGCAAAGACTCCAGTGGAATTGCATGACTAAGATCATGTGAAGAAGATGACCCATTTAGATGCACAAAGCAGACAGTTACGATTCAATCCACTGCAGTGCACCTCTTTTAATACCAACAATGAACTCTAGTTTCTTTAGTAAAATATTATGATCAGCAATACTGAATGCTGCATTGAGATAGCAGGAAAAGCACAGAGATGTTTTTCCTACCAGAGGCCATTAGGAGGTTTTTCAGAGCCTTCACTAGTGACGCAGGGGATTGAGGACTGTGAGTGGGCTCAGCTGAGTCTAATAATAAATTAATTGCAGTGTTGAAACATGTAGATAAAAGTTCACTGATTCCTTTATACAAACTGAGCACTAAATCAGATAAAAACTATAAGAAATGAGATAGAAACTCAATAAGGGGAAGACTACTGATAGATAACAACAAATGAAACAGGCTCTTTGTATTTG
>NW_024582362.1:1714781-1749401 GCF_018398535.1 Haplochromis burtoni
TACTGTATCACTGCGTTTGCCTGCTAGCATCTTGCACCCTGCTGTTATGTGCTGGATTGTCTCTGGGGCATCTTTACACAGCCTGCACCTGGGGTCTTGCCTGGTGTGATAGACCCCAGCCTCTATGGATCTTGTACTCAGAGCTTGTTCTTGTGCTGCCATGATTAGTGCCTCTGTGCTGTCTTTCAGTCCAGCTTTGTCCAGCCACTGGTAGGATTTCTGGATATCAGCCACCTCCTCTATCTGCCGGTGGTACATACCGTGCAGGGGCCTGTCCTTCCATGATGGTTCCTCGTCTCCCTCCTCTTTCTTGGGTTTCTGCTGCCTGAGGTATTCACTGAGCACTCGGTCAGTTGGGGCCATCTTCCCAATGTATTCTTGGATGTTCGTTGTCTCATCCTGGACTGTGGTGCTGACACTCACCAGTCCCCGGCCCCCTTCCTTCCGCTTAGCGTACAGCCTCAGGGTGCTGGACTTGGGGTGAAACCCTCCATGCATGGTAAGGAGCTTTCTTGTCTTTATGTCAGTGGCTTCTATCTCCTCCTTTGGCCAGCCTATTACCCCAGCAGGGTACCTGATCACGGGCAGGGCGTACGTGTTGATGGCCCGGATCTTGTTCTTACCATTCAGCTGACTCCTCAGGACTTGCCTGACCCTCTGCAGGTACTTGGTGGTTGCAGCCTTTCTAGCGGCCTCTTCATGGTTCCCATTTGCCTGCGGGATCCCCAGGTACTTGTAACTGTCCTCTATGTCTGCAATGTTGCCTTCTGGTAGTTCAATCCCCTCAGTTCTGACTACCTTCCCTCTCTTTGTTACCATCCGACTACACTTCTCCAGTCCGAACGACATTCCAATGTCATTGCTGTATAGCCTGGTAGTGTGGATCAGTGAATCATGTCTCGTTCACTCTTGGCATACAGCTTGATGTCATCCATGTACACATATATATATATATACTATATAACAATATATACACATATATATACACCACAACACACTATCCACACACATGGGGGGGGGCATAGTCTTCAGGGGGTTGGTGTTTGGGAGTTTTATTTGGGGGTAGTTTATAACAATTACAGTTTATACTTCTTTTACTATACATATACATCTAATTTATCAAATATTATATAACTTTTGGAAGAACAAGATTCATTAACAGTTTTTAACTACCAAAAACATTCAGCTGAAGTTGCTCATTTTAGCGAACCGTATACAAAATCTTTTTATCAGTGCACTGGTTTAGAAAATGAGTGTAAAAAGGTGTGAACCATATAAATTCACCATATAAATCACAGTTTTGTGCTCTTTTCCATTTTGTCCACTTTAGTCGAAGACCCATCCTTAGCAGCCCCATCCTCAAGTTTGCTGAAATAAAAAAAATACAATATTTATGAAAAACCCTTTAGATTTTTTGGTTTTTGAAGTGGAGTTTGGTAACTTACGTAAGTTCGGCATGGTCCTGAAGTTCAACGTTACGGGTTTCGGGCAGTAGTAAACAGAGACCCCCAGCAGCAAGGGGGATGATTCCATAGATCAGCATGGGAATGGTGTAATGGTAGGTGCTCAGAAGCCTGATTAGAGGAGCAAGGATGCCTGCCACACGAGCCAACATGGAGTTCAGACCCACACCGTTCTGCCTGCAAGTACAGACGATGAACCAATCATCAAACTCACTGGATCAAAATAAATAAATAAAATTGAGCATTTCATTATTATAATGCCTTACCTTATATTGGTGGGATATAATTCTGCTGTATAAACATAGACTATGGAAAAACTGGCAGTGGCAGAAAATTTTCCCAATACAGCTATGACTGTTATTACTATGGGAAGATCTGATGGACAAACAAAAAACAAGTTACACATATACTGTGGAGTACATTTCCTGCTAGACATAGCATTTAACAGATTTAGCTTTTATAGGACTATTTTTTTAGGAAAATTAATCTTCAAGATTATAAATGAAAAAGCATATAAGTACCTTTTGGTATGACAAGGATCCCAAGACAAGCTAAACCTCCAAAAAGTAACACTACTGACTGACCAATCCTTCTCCCAATGAGCTGGAGGACAGGCAGACTGCCCAGACGTGCGGGAAATTCTACCAAACCAAAGATGAACTGTGTCAGGTAAATATCCAGACCAAAACTGCCAACGTTCAGGCTCAGTCCATAGTACATCAGACTAGTTCCAAACCTGTTAAGCATGAGAGATATTTTTAGTCAACCCAAAAAGGAGAGGAAATAAATGTGGCAGCTTTTAGAGGGTAAAAATTATATCCACCAGACGTAGCTCATGATGAGAGCACGTTTTCTCAGATATGATATCCTGAAGATGTCCAACATGTTTCCTCTTTTGATTGTAGTCTCATCCTCCAGCTAAACAATTAATTTTTTACGTGAGTGTGCTTCAGTATTATATTTTCTTTGATTTTGGTTGAAGCCAAAGAGTTTGATCACCTTCTCCAACAGGTCTTTGGAGACATTTCTCTTGTTCACCTTGGCTGCCCTCTGGATCTCCTTTATAGCATCTTTCTTGCGGCCCTGGGTAATGAGCCAGCGAGCTGATTCAGGGAGAATCCTGGTTAAAAGGATCACAAACTGTAATTTTATTTATAAAGTTATTCTACGATGTTGGTAATAATATTTAATGTGACAGGAGTGCCAACTGACCAGTAGAAAATACCCAGAACGAGGATAAGTGGGCAGAAGAGCACCAGCTGCAGGATCCTCCAATTGCGGATAAAATAGGCAGCACCAGACATCAGCATCAGTCCAAGAGGAAAAGTGGAGTGGCAGATAATGGTGCACAACGCAAACCTGGAAGAATCACTCCATTCTCCTCCTTCAGCCCAACAGAAAATGTGGAAAAGGATGATTTCTGGTTTACAGTTTTCTTTAGCATGCGTGTGTCCCCTGACAAGATCATGCCAAACTCATTTGTACTTCTGTACACAACATACACCTGGATTATTAGATAGAATTAAATTAACAAGCTGAAATCTATTAGATTCACTGCTGGCATGTATGTATGTGTGTGTGTGTGTGTGTTGCTGTGTGTGTGTGTTACTGTGTGCTGTGTGTGTGTGTGTGTGTGTGTGTGTGTGTGTGTGTGTGTGTGTACTATGATTTGCAGCAGAAACAGTGAATATCACCATTTAAAAAGTGCATTTTGTATTTGCTTGCGTTATCTTTGTCTAATATTAACATTTGTTTGATGATCTGAAACATATAACTTGTGCAAAAAATATACAAAAAAAACAAGAAATTATTGGGGGGTTTTTTGCATGTACAGTGCTGTGTAGATACTCTTCAGTGGTACCAGGGAGGATGCAGGGGTACACTGTGGCATTAAATTCAGCTGTGACTAAACATCGTACCTACCTATTACAAATGCATTAGCAACAATGCCGGAGACCGAGATTCCGCCTAAAAATCGGAGAACTATAAAAACGTAGATGTTGGGTGAGAAAGCAACTCCCACACCAAAAACCATCAGCAAGAGGAGTGAAAGCAGGACAACAAAGCGGCGACCAAACCTACAGAGACAAGAAAGAGCTGTTTCACTGATCCTGGACTTTAATATGCAAGCATGATGTGTATGGTCTTTCCTCAGAATTTAGATCAAAGAGCAACATTTCTTTTTGTGAAAATAAACCAACATCATGTTTATTATGTCCAGTGGGTGACCTGATTTAATATGCTGCACTTGGCAGTCAACCCTAACGGTGTAGATATAGTCTGAATCACTGCGTGTAAAAAGAATCTGGACTAAATCTGTTGACAAGAATGAAAAACAAATCATACTCATTGGGATGAGCTGTTTCTGTTCATCCTCATTAACGTCCCAATCAAAGCAATAAGTTACAACTACACAGTTTGACTACTATTAAAGCTACTGCAAGTTTATTTTTACATGGGTTAAAAGATCAACACTAAAACTATTCAGTGTTGATTTGCATTTAATCAGTGTCATTACATAAGGATAATGATCCATACCTGTCAGCCATGGAGCCCAGGACCAGTGCTCCAACCAGAAGACCGGCCATGTAGATGGACTGTGATGCTTCAATGAAGTTGCTCCTGTCACACACCAGGTCAAACTAGTAGCAGAGAAGAAGTCGGTGTTATTGTCATGCAAAACACCAACTTTCTTTTGTAAAGGACCAACCCGAGAGGAGACATTTATATAAAAAAAAAAGATGTTGAAATGCTTTGCTGTGATTTACTCTTCTGATGGTCATCAGCTCATACAGAGCAAGCCAACAGAATCCCTGGAACAACTAGGTACATTCCTGCGAACACTAAGGACGTTGTACCTCTGTCACAATGCTGGAGGCACCACCAGATGCCTCAAAATCTGTTCCATTAACACATTCTGTTGTGGTGTTGATCCCATATTTTTCAATCATTTCCAAATTCCAATCCACCGGCGTGAACATCAAACAGCTCTCAAATCCTCCATCCTCCTTCACTGGGATGGTCAGATTTTTTTGCCTGTCTTCTGTCAGGTTGGGCCCACGCTCCACAATCCAGTCGGTGTTGCAGTTGTGTGGGAAGCTCATGCCGACAAACACCTGGCCAATAACGTCAAAAGCTAGAAATATGCTTGGGATGCATAATGCAACCACCAAACGTTTCTGAAATAAACCAAATGAATTAATCTCCTTCAAAATCTCCCCAAAGTTGCTCATATTTACATCTAAGTCGTCAGAGCTTCATGTGAAAATGAGAAAAGATTTGGTTCAGCCACAAGTAATCAACGTGACCTGGTTAATGTTTAAACTGATAATCGCTGTGCTTTTACGACCTCCCAACTCGCTAACAGACTGCTGATGTACTGTACACTGCCAAATGTGATCCATTAGTATCAGGTTTTGATTATGTTTCAACACTAAAACAGGCCATTGGTTAGACTGATTAATCCACTTCTTAACTTCATTAAATCTCCCGTCTCTTCTGATGTAGTAATCTTTTTTAAAATGTCGCTTTCCCTTTAAGAGATATATGACGGCTGCATACATCTGATAAAGGTATATAACAACACTCCATTAGTTTTTCTTTTTTTAGTTAGTACGTTTGATAGTAGTAATGCCATCTTATTTGTCACCTAATGGCAGCATTAGCCTCTTAAAACTCATTAGACTTCTGTAATATTAGACAGAAAAACTGAACAAGTTATATTATAAAAATCATGATCTAAATATATAGCTCAGGACAGTTAACAGTTCACATATAACATCCATTTATTTTCTTCTGATTATCCAATAAATGGTCACAGGGGGGCAAGATCTGTCTCTGGGCTAATAATGATGCACATATGATGAAATTCTGTGAGCAAAATGCACGTTTATTCTCAGTTTCTTGCTTTTTTCCTCAAAAGAAAGCAATGCAGAATTTGATAACTTCTGTTGCCTTTCATTCTACACAACAATGTGCCATCCCAAACTGGCAAAGTGGCGATTTAGAGACAAAGTCCACCTGGATGTTTGCCCAGTCAGACCCTTGTTTCAACAGTGTTTCCCTTACATAGGTCAAAGATAGCATTTGTATTTTCATAGTTACAGACACAGACAGGAGGGTCAACTCATGCTAAATGTAAAAAGTTTTCAAAGCCTTACAGAATCCGTCTCCCCCTGCTTTCCTGCTTTAAACATGTCTGCTGATGCAGCCCTTTAATGCTGAGAGAGGAGAAAGTGAACACAATAAAACTGATAGTAAGGACAATAAATCTGGAGGAACTGATACCAAAGGAGCAAGCTCAGTCTGAAACAGAAACAGGTGCAACGTGAGGAAAATGACAATGCACAGATCTAGAATCAGTTCTGATGCCTTTGTTTATTGTGTGCAATTTGCCCACATCTTCTGCAAAAATCACAGCGTATGGTGCATTTAAAAGAAGCGACAGACCTCTAAAAGGAGGCTGATATGCTCATTCTTTATTGATTAAAAATAATCAAGAGAAACATGCTTTGAACTCCAAAACAATTAAAATCAGAGGAAATGAAATGGAAAGAAACTAAACTGAAAACAGGTGCAAACTTCAAATATATTACAGCCTTGATTAGTTATTGCCTGGACAAAAGTGTATTATGGGTTGTTTTAGTTTTTTTTTTAACCGGTCATCTGTTCATTTGCTACAGTTTATTCTTAGACTGCGTGTAAGTGGGACTGTTGGAGAAAGGATGAGAAAGCCATTAGATCTTCAACTCTGCCGAAAGCAGAGCTCAATCTATGTAACGCACACACGTCTTCTCAGGGCTCATACAGGCCAATCCTCTCTGCAGTCTGCAGACTATAACGGGAGAATGGCACCAAATACTGCAGTTTGAAAACGTATGCACAACATTGCGTGGCTGACTTCGTCGCTTCCCTTCCGAGGGGAGAAACCTGGGTCGACACGCCTGTACATCTTTATTTAAGGTAGCTTCACAAGTAACAGGAAGTACATTTCAAAGACAGCGAAAGTCTAACTCAAAACCAGAGAGAAACTTCACACGCACACACAGAAAAAAAATTACACTTGGTCATTTTCAATTTAAGGCTAGCGTAAAATTGTATTTTGACTATAAACGTGTTCAAATATTTCCTTGTAACATTTCATCTGCAAGCAAAGAAAAACTAATGCATTCAGATTGGTTCACTATGGCATCTGGTTACGAAGTTGTCACATCATCAAATGAAACACTAAAACCTCGCTGGCGTTTCAGATCCACACATAAGAGCAGAGCAGAGCGGTAAATGAACCTTCTGCAGCCGTCGGTGCCAAATAACTGTGATATGCACATTCATCATCGAGCCACGTCATCGGTGGACATAAATGCACAAAATTATCCAGAGCGCGGTCGAACAGTTCTGATCATTCAACACGTTTACAATCACGGCTCAGATCTTCAAAAGTGACGGAAATCTTCATTAAAGACACTTTCAGAAACGATGGCAAAGCAGCTGTATTACTTCAGATGCGTCTTAAAAGGACTAGCTACTGTAAACAGCTCCCACACTTGGTGCTTACTAAGAGACACTTTTTCTGTTGCCCAGCGAAAAATCTTTTTTTTTGGAGGGGGGAAACGTTGCATGGGGACAGCGCCACAGGAAAATATATATTTTCAAAAGGCGAGAAAGTTAAAAGCTGAAAACTGTTGATGCGCAAATGATCACACGTGACAGATTAAGCAATAATACGTCCTGCAAAGAAACGAGCAAATTCAAAGCCTGATGTGCAGTGTCATCGTCGTCATCCTTCACGCAGCCAAACAACCCCAATCGTGTCTTAAGAGAAAGAAGGCCAAGAGTGAAACACCCAGTATAAAAAAAACAAACCAATCAGAGCCAAATGTCATTATTTACATACTAAAGGTTAAATCAAGTACTTAGAATCCATTCACATAAACAAATACACACTTTAGTCTTTTTCTCTTTCTTTGTGAGAATTTGTGAAAACCAATTCCAAACAGACAAACAAACACCAAGAGGGACGCATCTGCTCAGACAGCACATGTGGTTTCAGCTGCTGCAAAACTTTTTACTTTACACGTATTTCAATCAATCACAACACGAAGGCCGGTTTGGAGTTTTGAAAAGCACTGATGCTTTTTTTTTTTTTTTTTTTAAAGAAGGGCATTAATTTTTAATTTATTGGGTCATTTATTGTCATTAAATCCCATAACATAACCCAAGATGTGATCATACTAATAACAGTAATAATAATAATAATAATAATAGTAATCTGCACATCCAAAGTTTTACGCATACTTTGCTTCTGGTATTTAATTTAAATCAATGCAAACATGCTACACAGAGAGCTAATGTCTATCAGTTAAGTGCTGAATAGTCCCCACAGACTTGTATCATTTACTTTGTTGAAAAAAAGCTGCTGCTCAGATGTTTCAGGAAGTAACTGGTCTTTCATGGGATTTGTTGATGATAGGAAAATATAAAGAATATGAAAAACCTTTAAATGCAAAGACTCCGAGACACTAAGATGCGTCCATCTCTTTCTGTAGGAAGTAATTTGTTTTGCAACGTCAAAACAAGAGTATGTGAAACTTTTTATTTCTATTTGGCGTGTGAAGCTGCAGCAAAAAGTTTGGCATCTGCACCTGAAAGCACACTTGTGCATTTCAGACAACGTAATGCTCCATACGGTAACCGGGGATGTCCCCACCCCCCAAAAAAATGTGCATTCAGTAGTTCTGATGAATATATAAGGCATTGTTACACTTGTCAGGGTTCAAGGGTGTTAGTTCAGATTGTGCAAATGCGTCACATTAGAGATAGGAAAGGGGGGAGACCGGGATGGGTAATGAAAACATTTCTTGTGGATAATTGCATCCTTCTACATGTACATTGTAAACTTTTTCGAGTGATTCTCATACTGTACGTTCTGATACTTCAGCTGACCACCTAAAATTCAACAGGTGGCATTTTATAATCCTATACGTGACAAAAAAAAAAAAAGAAAAGAAAAAGAAAATAATGGTACTGTTCTCTTTGGCAGTAGTGGTTTCTTTACAGCCATGGAAAGAAAAAAAAATGCATTCAAACTATTTTTTTTTTTTTTTTTAATTTCACATTTTTTAGGCAAGTCACGGTCCCAGGTAGAACATCTAACTAATGCTGAGCTGGGCAAAGCCCATCAACTTGATGTCGTCTGGTATTTCAGATCCCTCAATTCCAGAAGCCTGAAAAAGATAAATACATGGATTTAAAATGATGAGCAGAAACATCTTTAAGCAGAAAAGCAATAACGTTGTTTTCCTTTAAAGAGTTTTTTGTTTTAATAAATTAAAGCCGACCGATACAGGATTTTTAAGACCGATACCAAAATATGCCGACATAGCAGACATTTTTTTTTTTTGTTTCCTGCACGAGAAACTTGAACAGATTTCCAAACATTTGTTATGTGTTATATTATATCAAGTGAGGCAGCTTCTAATGTTTGATCTCTGACATTTTTTCAAGAGGTCTAAATGGGAGACTAGGACTGCTGTGGATGGCCGAACCAATTCATTTGATCTCTTTATAAGCCGGTTAGTGTGGCAATCCACAACAGTCCCAGTCTCTTATTAAGTGCCCAAACCTATGCTAGGAGATTTGTTCTCCTCACAGGTTCTAACCCACAAGCGAGTGTGTAATCCACTACACCACAGAGCTGAAAATTATTTCCGAAACACAACTTCTATAGTTTATTTAGATTCAATTCTATAGGATCTCTAACCAGTATGGAAAATGTTACACTCACCAGTTTGAAAGTGACATTTTTATGTGTTTGAGGTTCATCGACTATTTTCTGCAAATTTGCTGCAACTAAAAAAGAGAAGAAATCTTTTAAGTTGAATGAAAAGAAATACATCCTAACATCACTGTCTATACTCGGAAACCAAGAATAGGCCTTTGTGAGATTTAACATTATGCTGTTACCTGCTCAATTTCTTTGATCTAATTTGCAACTTTTGGAGTTTAAAACTGAGTTAAATGCCAAAAATGGCAATTCCTGGAACAGCCACTTGAGGCACACTCCACTTTGCCATACCCAATTATCAAAAACAGTTTTGATTTCTAAAGCTATGTTTATATTTTGTCTCTTTCTTTTTTTTTTTTTAAATAACTCGTCTGTTCAAACTGCTGTAACACTGTAAATCTGACCCACAGATGGGTGCCAACATTACTAGCCAAGTATTGCTGTCAACTAGACTTCATTTGAATTAGTTATGTTGCTTTTTGGAGTGTTTTAATACAAATATCTTAAATATCTTACACTTCTGTATCAATTACCACAAGTATGCTGTAATCTCAAACCCTTCTGTAACCCTGCGCTGTAACCTGCATCTCTCTAGGAATACAAGAGGCTCTACATCAGTTGTTCACATAAATATGAATTAGCTTAGTGGAAGCAGAAGCTAAACATATTCTTCGGTGTCTAACCTTATAACTAGACTAACTAATCATACAACTAACTACATTTCAACATGAGAGAATATTCCTTATTTGTTTTTAGGTTTTCTTGAATCCCTGGCCTGTGTGGCTGCACAGCAAGGCTTTTATTATGCCTGCTTAATGCAGTAAATGTGCAGTAATGCAGACCTGCTTGAGTTAAAAATATCCCCCTTTAAAAGGCTCGTTTTCAGCCTTGAGCAAAAACATGCTGAGTGAGAAAAGGCGATTTTGTTAACGTGGCAGGGGAATGTTTGAAATCACTGACCTATTACTAAGTCCCTCCCGTCCACCAGGCCTGCCGACACCAGCTCCTGAGACACACCATCTGCTGTGTCTGAAAAGTCAGAGCATGAGACGACGACTGTGACAGGTGGACCAACACAACAGAGTTTAATAAAAGCAAATATTAAACAGAACACGACCGCGGCTTAATAATTTTCAAAACACTCACGCTCTTCCTGCTTAAACAAACAAACAAACCAAAAGAAGCACCTTCTGTTCTCAGCACTTTACATTCTAAATGAGCTCGTTTGTGCTTTGTTGCACCCATGTGCTTTCCTAGCTGCAATGACAAAAAGCCAATTTACCAAATACAGCTCATGCTATTTGTTAAACTGTCGGTTTTCCTACTGATTATGCACAAATGTGACACCCCGAACAGTCAACTCTTTGCCTCAGGACATTTTGTATACTGCTTTGTGACAGCCACACTTACCTCTCCCTGGCATGAACTCAAAGCGGATGTCATTTAGCTCCTTCTTTGAATTTCTGAAGGGATGATGGAAAGAAAGAATGCAAATGAGAGGCGCAAAGTTTACCGAAAGGTAAAAATACGATGAGAAATGAGTCAAACATACCTTAACCTTAATACCAAACTAATGGGAGCCTGAACATCCCCCGAGGCAGCTGAAATCTGTGGAAACAGAAGGAAAAATCTTACTAAAATTGATGAAAGATGAGCAAACTACCTCTTTACAAAAAAAATGATAGGTAAACATGTAGCATTTAAATAAAAGCTTATGATGGGAAGTATTAGTTAGGGAGACTAGCCTGAGGGGGAACAGCAGCAGCAGGTACTCCTGGTGGGGGAGATGCAGCCTGGGCAGTAGATTGAGCGGTGGCTGGTGTGGGCTGCAGCGGAACTTGACCTGCAGCCTGAGGTAGTTCAGCCAGACCTGCAGCCATAGGCTGGAGATGACTACTTAAAGGCTCAGGAGTCTGGAAAACCTAAAGGGAAAATTGGTTGATTGACTTTTTTGGTCTGTATATTAAGATAGTCGCTGACTTTGGTGATGTTTGACTATTATTAAAGGAAGATTATGAGGTTTTATTTTTAGTTTAAAGTCAAAATGTTAACACCCACTAGACATACTCAAACTGGCTACAAAGATTTGTCACTCTCAGGATGATTTCATGCCAAAACTTTTGATGATCTCAAACCTTTGTGTCATATACAGGTCAATACTGGAATTTGAAACTACCCCGCTTTTAGGCGGCCCTCTCCTGCACCCCTGGATCACTCTCTGGAAGCCCCTTATTAACCAGCTACACATACCGACATCCACTGTGTCACGACGGCGACCCTATGAATTTCATTTTCAAGAAAACTTACATGAAGCCAAATCTGGCAAGTCTATAGCGTAGTGAGTAATGGTTGTCCTGATGTGGCCAAAACCAGCCATCCATTTCCTTCCACTTATCCATATTCAGGATCACGGGACCTATCCCAGCTGTCTTAGGGCAAAGTTTAAATCACTTGTGCAAAATGTTCGTCCCTCAGACGCCTCAGAAGATAATGAGAAAAATCCACTGACAGTATGACCTAGTGTGATAACGCCCTTGAGCTTGGAATCTGCAGAGTATCCCACCGAAAACTGCTGGTTGATCTGATTTGTAGGTGAAAGCCCAACTCTCACCTCCAGGGATAAGCTTTGACGGGTAACTGAGTCAGATTAATGTGCTGGATGTTGAAGCTTGTGGTCTGTGCAACTGAACAGGAATCTGCAAGCAATCCAAATAAAGCAGGACTCCCAAGATGACTACAGTGAAGGCAATGGTTTCCAAATTGAAGTCTTTGCAACCCACCTCACACATACCCAGAAAACTCATTTTCTTCACCTCGTCTGTTGTAATCTGTCAAATACCTTGTGAATGCTTTGTGCTAATGTTACGTCCCTCTGCAGCCTCTAATCTGCTCAGTGTGTTCAGCTGGTGCTAATTGGCCACACCTAGTCAGGTGTGGATAAAAGCATACCTGAGGCAAGCTTCCCAGGGAGCTCACTAGTCTTTGCCTTGGTGGCACCAGCCATTTTAGCCAACCTGATAGTCCATTTTAAGATAAAGCCTCTTTTCATCTACACGCTGGTATTCGTCTCCTTTTTTATGTTGCGACTTTTGAGCCGGGTCGTAACATAAGTGGGGGCTCGTCCGGGATTGTTGAAAAGGGAGTTTTGAGTTGGAATTGGTTTTTGATTATCTGGGTTTTTTTTTTCACCTTTAGAGATTCAACTTCCCAGTTTAGTTAGGTGAGTGTCCAGCTGAGCTTATTAAGGTCTTCTTTCGGGCACTCTTTTGTTATTTTGCCTTTTTTATTTTCGGAGTAATCCTGGGCGGGGATTAGTTCCCTGTTGGGGGTAGGCAATTCAGGGCTCCGGTCGCTGAAGTTCTGCCTTTAAAGTTGCCTCGAGCCCAGCACGCTCCAGAAGATAGGTAGGTAAAGGTTGTTGTGCTTAGGAACTGGGTAAGTTGTATTTGTTAATGTGTGTGGCAAGAGGTAAGTTGGTCAGTTAAAGTAAGTTGTGTAGTTTTCTGTTAATTGTTCAGTAGTCGCTGAGTGAGTTGGCAGACGGGTGTCGTAGTGTCTTAATTAGGGTGTGTTTGCTAAGCCTTCTCCGGCCCCCAAAATGGCTGATGAAGCCATCAGTGCACAGGTGTCTAGAAGCTCGTTTGTAAGCAATAACATCCACCTGGTTCCCGTTTTCTGTGAATCCAGTGTTGAGAGCTTCTTCAGTGTGTTTGAAAGCATAGCAACTGCATTACAGTGGCCTGAAGACGTGTGGGGGGTGATGTTGCTGTGTAAATTCACAGGTAAGGCTCAGGAAGCTTGCTCTGGTCTGTCCAGGCTGGACAGCCTAGTTTATGAAAAGATCAAAAGTGCCGTCCTCCAAGCCTATGAACTTGTGCCTGAGGCCTATAGGCAGAACTTTCGAGGTTTGGAGTTGGCACAGGGTCAGTCCTACCTTGACTTTTCTCGGGAGAAGGCAAAGCTTTTTGGTAGGTGGTGCTCTGCAAGCCAGGTTAACAGTTTGGGGTCGTTACGTGAGCTCATGCTTGTGGAGGATTTTAAAAACTCTGTTCCTGAGTGTATTGCTCTTTATTTAAGTGAACAGAGGGTTTCCACTTTACAGCAGGCTGCCATACTGGCCGATGAGTTTACCCCAACTCATAAAACAAATGCTGTAGAATGTGACATCCCTTCTCACTACAATACATCTTGGAGAGCTAGGAGGGAGCCAGCTAACTAGGCTGAAAAAGTGGTGGTTTCAAGTTCCAAAGCAAAACTGTGTTTCTTCTGCCACAAGCCTGGCCATGTGGTTGCTGGTTGTGTGAAACTTAAGCGGAAAGCGTATCGAAAGGGAAGAAGGCCTGATTTGAAAACAGTCACTCATGGTTCTCAAACTAACAAGGTTGTCAGGCCCAGCAAAGGACCACACTTGGGGCATAGTTGTGTAAGGGGCTCCTGTGGTCAGTGTAAGGGGTCAATTAACCCTGAGCTGCCGCTGGTTGACCATTTCTCCGGTCCTCAAAATGATTTGCGGGGAGAAAGTTCATGTTTAAAACCACCACTCAGACCTGCACCCCTTGCTAACAATCATGTCTGTGTTTCAGTAAAGCCTGCTAGCTGCCTGCTGGGTTCTCCACATGTGATGGTTTGAAGCCCTGGCTATCACATGGGACACTGTTTTGAGGGTCTGGGGCCACTCTCTAGCAATGTTGTGAACCCACTGAGATGGGATTGGCAGCTGCCGCAGGAAATGCCTAACCGTTGCTATGGGTTTGGTAGGTGGAAAGCCTGCAATTTGTTGATGCGACGGTTATGGACTTGATTAGTTGTTTTGGTTATCGTAATTTGACAAACCATGGGTTTGTATTTATGGGAGGGGATGTTACGGCCCTAGCAGGGCCTCTCTCCTCCTGAAGGTGCCTGTGTGGGCGTGTCACACTACCTCTTCTGCCTGAGGTGCCACCTTTCCCTTTTACACAGCTGACTCACGTCAGTAATTAAGGAGATTTAAGCCCAGGGAAAGGTGAGCTCTGGGCCAGAGTGCCATTAGTGTGGTTACAGCTAGTGAGCTGCGTGTCTGTGTTTGCAGCTTGTGAGCTGCACTCTTTTTGACTTTCTTTGTGCTTTATTGACGAACATTTGAGTTTCGTTTGTTTTCTTAAATGGTGATAGTGGCTTGTCAGTCTCTTTTAGTTGAGCTATTTTAATAAAACTCTTTAATTTAACCCTTTTGCCTCCTTGACTCCTTTTTCTGACCCGGTCACTTTTGTTACTTCCCCCTCCCTGCCTAGACCCCTCAGGGGAACGTAACAGCTAACATGATACAGTGAATATCCTTAAAAAGCTTGTCTTTCTCTTCTTTCTGAAACCGTTAGAATTGTGTCTCCGGCACAAATGGTAACAGAGTTACGGTCATTTAAAGAGTCTGTAAAATGGTTAACCTCACCTCAGAATTCTGTGATCCCTCCTTCACTCTTGGTGACTGTTAAAAATAGACAAAAGAAAGCAACAGTCAGGATGACAAGTTCATCAAGATGGAGTTAAATTAATTAAAAAGAATAAAAGCACACATGGATGCAAAGAATCACACTGGAAGCAAAAGAAGTAAACTCATTAAAAAGGCTCACTCGTTTACTTTCCTCCTTTATGTGTCCGCACAGTTAATTATAACTTTCTTAAGATATCATTAGACTGGGAAAAGCAATAACCAGTGCTAACAATACTTGCTAATTGTGGCTGATGCTAAAAGGGCTGATTTATCTGGTTTCAGTAAGCAGAACTTCTAACAGCAACAGTGACTACACTGAAGGAGAGGGTGGGTTCAAATTTTAGTCAGGCAAGGTTTTGGGAATGAGTTGTAGGACTTTTAATCCCATCTCAGACATACTGAAAACAGCCTTTTCTGTTTTCTAGGTAAGCTGACAGAAACCCATCAACCTCCCTCCTATCACACAGAATTTTTAACTCCTTGCACTCAGTATCCTTCCTCAGTTTGATGCTTGTCGTCTTTCGTCTACTTCCATTAGGGGTTGCCACATCTGTCTCCATCTCACCCTATCCCTAGCATCTTCCTCCGTCACACCAAGCTTCTGCATGTCCTCTTCCACTACATCCTGTAATCTTATGTCGTCTTCCTCTTTTCGAAAACCAATGCAATGTCCAGCATATCCACTATCCCTCCTCTGCACACATCAAACCATCTCAGCCTTGCCTCTCCAACTTCTCAACTTCTCATCTCAACCTGAGCCATCCCTCTGATGTACTAATTTCTAATTCTGCCCATCCCGGTTGCTCCCAGCTCTGCCCCCTGTCTTTTTGTCAGTGCTACTGCCTCCAAATCACATATCATAGCAGGTCTCACTACCATCTTGTAAACCTTCCCTTTCACTCTTGCTGTCTGTCTGTCTGTCTGTCACAAATCACCCGTGACACTCGTCTCTTGTTGATCCCAGGTATTCTCTCTCTGTTCCTTGCAGCTTCACTGACTCCTTCTCATTCACACACTTATTCGGTCTCACTTCTATTGACTCAAGTCTGACACTGAAGAGTGGATTTGATTTTCCCCGTCACTCCTTATTAAACCTAGAAACTGCTGTTTTGCCTGAACCAGACAAACAAAAAACTTTCAGTCCACTCAGTGGAGCAGAGTGATTTAAAGTCTGGATTCGGGCAAGTTTGTCCACACTTTGCTATCTCGGTTTGTATTACAGCTACACCCAGAAATAAATTAATTTGTACCTGTGTTATCCACAGAAATCCTCTCAGCTTAATTTCCCAGAAAGATTACATCATCACTATAAACCTCATGAAATTAAACTGAAACATGACTGAGGTATAAACGAGTGGTAACATATTTCACAGTTATATTTTTTAGTATTTGCAAAGCAGAGAAGCGGAATAAGTTAATTAAAAAAAAAGTTTTTAAAAGTCAAACTGCATACCTGTGAATAATAAAGGGGAAAACCTCATATTTAATCCAACTCCAAAAAATATGTGGCGATAAACAAAAGCCTTGCAGACCAAATGAAGACAAACCGACTTCACTGGGAGGACATGATAAGGACTGGACTGATGCCAGAAATCACATTTGCTCTGTGTTTGGACTCGCACAAAGCCACTCTGCACAGCACAAACAATCTTTAATTACATCGCTGTGGAGAGGAGTTTTTCAGGTTGGTATTAAAAATATGCAGAGTTTAAATAACTGACCGCCAATTCATGGAGTCTGGAGATATAACGAGCTTTAGAGCCAGTGAAAGTTCAGTTTGCCATCAAGCAGCCAATTACAAAGCAGCGAGAAAGGAGTAGACACTGTTTTATTCCCTTGATGGTTATTAGTGCACTTAATGATCGTTTCCACGGCTAATAAGTTACCTGCCTTGTTTTAATTAAATGTGATTTGGTCAGTAGAAATTACAAAAGAAAGTTACTTTAAAAAGACAGATTAAAAATACAGATGGCTTCCAGGAACGGTAACTCTCACGCCTTTGATTTAAATAATGCTCTCCAAAAGCAAAGCGCTACTGATATTCTGAATCCAATTAAAATTTAACACTTCTGTGAGAGCTACAGTTGGTTTCCTCCCCTGTGAAATATATATCTTTTTTCCCTGTTTAAAGACAGACCTGCAATCCTGACTAATAGATTCTGATGAGAATGACTTGTGGGTCAAATTCTACAAACATGTGATCTACAGCACGTCCAGATTTCAGCTCAGAAACAAAGCAGTAAAGTTTTCCTGCAGTCTGCTAATTACTGGTGTAAAGTTACAGAAAGCTAAAAACAAACCAAGCATTATCTCAAGGATAACAGCTTATTTATGTGCAGATTTGTTTTTCTATTCAAACGAGACCTGCTAATCGGTTTCATCACAGCTCTAAAGATAAACTTTATAATCCAGCTTTTTTTCCCCTCATCAGGCTTAACCCAGCTAACATGTGAGAGTCCTTCCTTGTTAGGGGAATGCCATCTGTATTAGGGTGGCAAGTGAACAACCCTGGGTGCAGGCAGCTCGAGAGGGTAGGAGAAGCGCACTTGTCGCCTGGGGGCACTAACAGGCTTCACCTGCTGCTCCTTGGCCATCAGACAGAACACACACACACACACACACACATATAGGTGAGACACATGGACAAACATGCTACTGCACAGAATGACAATTTAAACAGAGCACAGTGATCAAAGGACACAACACGTGGACTACAGCTAAAGTGTTAATATGTGCATGTGAGGGGGGGAAAAAAGGAGGAAGTTCCATTTACCCGTATGGCTGCAGCAGCTGCTTTGCCTTCTTCGCTCTCTTCATCGAGCTCGTCGTCGCTCCATTCCCATTCGCCGTCCTCTGTTTTATGCAGCCGACCGCTGGAGCCTGGCACTCGACGTACCTGATGCATTCACATGTAACACATCTGAGCTGATCTTCATAGCAGTAGAGAAGCGGGTTTAAAGCTTTGCTGCCTTACCCTTTTTGACCTCTCCGTTATTGTCGGCGCCCTCTGAAGCAACTTCTCGTGTAAATACTCGTGTGTCTGCCAGGAGAGAAAGAAACATACTCAAAAATCATCAACATTTGTATTTATTCAAACACGTTTGACGAGGACAAACGGAAGCTTATCATTGGTCGGTCTGACTTCTGGTCAAATTTAGGACTGAATTCAAAATCTTTCACACCCGTCTTAAAAACATGCAACACTTGGATCCAATGACCCTGTATACTCTCACTGGTCAATTCATTAGGTACTCCAGAGGTATCACTAAGACAACTGTGCATTCAAAGCTGGGAAGTATCCACCGTCTTTCTGACATGGTTACAGACTGCACATGAAAGGGCAGTTACTTTACTTTAAACATGACAGCTTGACCTAGATTTGAATCATATACGCACACTTTATTAAGTACACCTCTTAAACTGCTTCTTGTCTTATTGAATCTACGCTGCAAAGAACTGAGTAAGTTTTGGTGGCAAAAGGAGATTCAACCGCCTACTAGTGTGGTGTAACATGGCACACGAGTCCACTGAGGTCATCAAAATAAGGGCCTCTAATTTTACATTGATGAGTTCAAGACTTCTACTGGGCAACGTTTTGCTGCCAAGTTATCAAAGTCTCACTCTGAGAGTCAAGTCAGTCTTTTTAAATCTCATACTAAGCCTCAATCAATAAGATGCCTTACTGATGACTGAAGTTACAGCACGTTTGTTAAGTATCCTTGTTTGCAAGATAACAACAAATAACATTTAACAAGATGAACAGAAAAGAAATTCATAAATGGCTGTTTAAAAGTAGCTCCTGCATGCTCAACAGCACACCAGCTATAAAAGACTGACAAAGTCTGCCCTCTTCTGTCCACTCACGGTACTGTAGTAATTACAGCGAACAGGGATCACAGCTAGAAAACCAACCAGGTTGTATTTGGGCTGTGTGACTTGCTGAGCCAGCATTCTGGTTGTTCCAGCTGCTTGGGTACTGGGCAGCCAGACACTGGCGTTAGACCGCTTATCCCTGCCTTTGTTAGAAACATAACAATAATAAGAGTAAGGCTGCAATGATCTCAGCTTGGGTCAGACACACTGACAAGTTGAAAAAGTACCCAAAGTGCACAAACTGTTATTGGTTTATTTTCATCTTGTGACTCATCAATTACACCCCCTGCTTCTATCAACTGAAAACTTTGCGAGCAACAAACAATCCATCCAGTCATGAACAGCACAGTCTGAGCTGAGGCCATTCACACACAAACACTAGAGCGGATACAGACCTTTACTCATCAACCGCCTCGAGAGCTGCCTGAAGCAGAGATGCTGCTGACTCACTGTGCAAAAGATTCGGTCTAAGTTGTGGAGGCAGCTCAAACACCTACCTTTGCCTTCTGAAAGAATTTATGCTTCAACAACTCTGATGATGTTGGCCTGAAAAAGAACAGCGACACTGAATTAGTTCTGTTAACCTGACTGATTCGGCTTTGCGGCTGCCACTAATAAATTTGTAAATGTTGTACAACTAGGTTTTTTTCCTAGTGAAACAATGTCGCTGGAACAACAAGTCTGCTCAGTATGACTCCAGTTACAGGTTGCTTTGTTTCACATGTAAATCCGCTCTACTCAGTGTAAACTGACAGACTGTAAATCAATTTTGTAATTACCGCAGATGAGCAAAAATTGCATTTGATTAAAAAAGAAATGTATACAAGTAAATTATAATAAAAGCACCTTTTCTCAGGGTCTTTCTGTAGACACAGTGAGATCATCTTCCTGAAGGATTTGCCGTATTTCTTTACCATCTCCTTATCTGTGATGCCGGTCTCCAGACTTGGAGGGTCATTCTGCAGTGTCAGCATTAAGACCTAAAAGACACGAGAAAGACTTTGACTCACGTCTATTCATCGTTACGGTAAAATAGTAATAATCTAGCTTGTTAGGCATATTAAACTGTACCTTCATCGGTGGGTATTTGTGATAAGGTGCAGCTCCTGAAGCGAGCTCAATGGCCGTGATCCCAAAACTCCAAATATCTGCTTTGAAATCATAACCCCTCACCTGTTCAAGAAAGACACAGTGATTTACAACTGTGTACCGCATCACCTCATTCAAGTCAAAAGATACATCAGACTCCTCACTAGCTCCAGCTAGTTCTGCACTGCAGTAAAAAAAAAAAAAAAAAAATGCAAGATAAGACTGTTTAATAATAATAATAATAATAATAATAATAATCTGCTAGTTTAATTCCTCCTGCCTTACTGGTGGTGGTGCAGCAGAATGGCAGATTTCTAAAACGGTCTAAAATTAGGTCAAAACAAAAATATCTGCTTTGCAATTGACCGTTTGTTCCTCCAAGAAACTCTGCTACTTCCTTCCTAGACGAGGACTGACCTGCTCCATGACCTCTGGGGCCATCCAGCATGGCGTTCCCACGAAAGTCTTGCGCACTTTATTTCGAGTGATGTCACCTCCCGTGGCTAGAAAGGCACTGACGCCAAAGTCTGAATGAAAAGAAAGTGAGACAAACAGACAAATAGCCCAAAGCAGCGAGTCAATAATGTTATTGTCGAGAGAGCGTGTTTCCCTCCACAGACTGCAGCTCATGTGCATAAATACACCGAGAAACATTCAGATGTCGAACGGGGGAGCAATAAATGAGGCTGCGGCACATTAACTCCAATCACTAATGACAGCAGAGGAAAGGCGCTGTTGCCTTCTGGGTAAATACCTGCAATCTGCACTGAACCATCATCCCCGAGGAGAATGTTTCCAGCCTTAAGATCTCTGCGAAGACAAGACAAGAATTTGTATATGAAACGAACATTTCCCACACAGCCGTCACATCAAAACTGCAAAGACATTTAAAGTCTGAATAATTTGAGTATTGAGGAATTCTTTCAGTTCAAAAGCACTTACAATTTGTAGGAGGCATCATCAAGCAACTAGCTCTTATAATTTTAGCACCATTTCTTTTGTTGAGAGACTTCATTACAGACACAGTCTGAGGTTAATTTGTTCATCCCTGCTCAGCCTCCCCTGGTGGCGATAAGAGGATTCAGCAGGGACGGCTGCCTGACTGCCTGTCTGCCACACTGAACGAATACTGCCACCTCACCAGCCAGACACAGAGTTGTCATAGCAACAGAGATAATGACGAAGGGTCAAGCGAAAGGCGAGGATATAAAAAAAATAAATAAAAATAAATAAAGGATAGCAGCAGTGTCACTGAGGACCACAGCTAGTGCTCTGTGCTGTCCAGCCTCTCAGGAAATCAATGTACATTTTAACACTGTAACACTAAAAGCTCACAGAATGCCAAGTACAGATTACTACACCCGAAAGATTTGCTTTCCAGAAATCACCCCAAGACTGCACTTTAAATTGCATCGGCAAGCAGACAAACGATTCAAAGGAGACAGAATCGGAGTCACGGAGCAGTTTACGTTGCTACCAGATGGAGGCAGTGCAGTAAAAAGCCTGGAAATCGAATGCTGTAGGATCCAGCCTGCAAACTAAAATGCATCTGAATGAATGTAAAAATAGAATAGGCTTCAGAGCACAGTGTTTGAGATGAGAATGACACAGCTTCCAAGAAACAAAGGCTCTCTTCACCACTTAATTAGGAATATAATTCAATCCAGAAAGACTGTAAAGGAACAAGCCAAATACCAAATATGTGGAGGGGAAAACGCTGCAGAGAGAAATGTGGTGTTTGCATAGATTCTTGTGATTCTTGATGAAAGATAGTCAGACAAGACGAGTGCTGAAGCACGTTTACACCTTTAGATTTTCCGATTTGTCCAGAGGTTCCAGTTTATCAAAAACTACTCAAGGAACTAGAGAAGGCAGTTTGGCTTCAGGCCTTTTCTCCTGCAGCTACAAGCTCGGTGCACAGTTTTACCCAAGAAAGCATGCATAAGGGAGCCAAGAGTTTGTAGGCCACGCTTTAGATTTTTGGTTCAAATGCTGATGAATACTTGAGTGTAGAGGCCACTTTCAGTGAGAGTGCTTCACTGAAAACACCACACAGCCAAAAGATGTTGTAGTGACAGGGAGTGGGTAAATGCTGAGTACCAGAGGGAAGGAAGGCAGCGAACGTGACAATATTAGGACATTAGGAATGTTAAAGATGGGGATCCCTACTTCAGGGCTAAGTGACTTTATGGATTAAATAGCTCTCGAGAAGCAGGCTGGGATACTAAGCATGCTGGTTGCACCAATGTCTTCTCTAAGCTACAGCTGAGGCAGAAAGAGCTGATTGTGCTCAATACTTTAATGTGAATTTATATCTAGGGGAGCCCAATTATGTAACAGTCACTGTAGGGACGCAGATGCAGAGGAACAGAAAGGGTGGATGAGAAGTGAACATGACAGCGTTTGCTACTGGCTTTGAGACAGACTGTTAGAAATTTCTTCTGTCATACAAGTGTCTGAGCTCGTGGTTCTCCAGCTTGTCCCGCTGTCACTTCGCCGCCCTGACATAACAGCTCGGTGACATCAGGTCACAGTATCTCATAGTTCCCCGCACTTGTTACTTTTTCTTAGACGACCATTTTTACTTCAGAAATTAGGATAGGAATATTTTACGTCTGATAGTTAGATGTTGCTATTTAAAACAGGACTGGAAAGGTGGTGCTGAGTGGACCAACTAAGCTAAAAGGAAGGTTTGGAGGTATCCTCAGATTACCTCTCCTCATTTGCACAGTCACCGTCTTTCTCTGAAGGTCCAGTCGTGTCTTTTCATGCTTGTGATTCAGCATTTATTCTAGCCATCTTAGTAGGTTCTTTTTAGTATTAAAGTCTAAGCCTAAGAGTGTATAGCCAGTAGTTTGGGCACAATAGTCTTCTGAGCAAAATACAAACACTGGTAAGCTAACATGTTCACAGCTACAAGTCAAATATGTTGGTGCTAGCAATGCTGACTGTTGCATTGGCATGCTACATTTGCTAATCTGAGTTAAAAAAACAGACTACAGCTAAAGCAGACAGGACTGACCTAAGAAGCAAAACAGAGGTGTTTAGTTCAAAAACTATATTTGAATTAGATTACATTTTTACTTGTACTTCCTTATATTAAAATAAGGTGGGTTTTTAAGCAGTTTTTTTTTTTAATGGTTCTTTCCACGTGACATTAAATTATATGTAGCCATTAACGTCGCCTAACTGTTTTGACATTTCACTGGACATTAAAATTTCAACCTGCTGGAGGCAACAAGGGAAAAAAGTTATCAGGATTCAAAATTGGAGGATTGGAAAATTTTAAAGAAGTACTTGAGGGCCGCAAGAAGTTGCAATCTGAGTCATTATGTCCCAGTGAATCAAACTCGTCTGCATTGTGTCTCTTTACAACAGGGGACTCGACTCAATAAAACCAGGTGGCAACCAGTTATTACATAAAAACAAGGGCAACCATGCCTTGCCATGCAATGTCATTTTGCAGTATTTTTGAATTTGTCTTAAATCTGTGAGGTTCTGGTTGAATGTAAGGAGTTAATGTGGATTTCTCTGCATGCAGACAACAACAAATTTGCAATTTATCATAGTTAATCACAAACAGATTGCATGTAATTTCCCAATTTCAACACATTCAACTGCAAATTAAGAGCAGATTGAGTCAGTGTTAGTGCCAGTTTATCGCAGTATTGATGCACCAAAGTCACTTTGAAGACAACAACTGACCGTTACTGATCGCAGACCTGGTCCCTGTCTTCAAAGCAACTATTTCAAAAGGCAAGGGGACTGCACGTTTATTACACATGATTGTAATAATTTAGCTCTCCAACCACTAACCACTGTTTTTCCTTGTGTGACTGTAATATTATACAGCTGCTTAGGTATTTCAAACAGGGGAAAAAATGAAACAAAAAAAACACTGTTGATGTATTGATACCAATGGACAAATACTCTTTGTTTCTCAAAACAGCTTCTTTTCAAGGTACATCAGTCCTAACTTTAATGCTTCTTTTATAAAGAAACCGTAATGTTAGCAATGATTCTCTCATGTCCTCAGAGTGACTTCAGCATCTACATTTCCATATATGACATCATCATCACCACTGCAGTCGTGACATGCTCCTGTTCAGCGTGTTGAAATTGACCGAAAACAAATAATCCCTCGAAAATAATTTTGTATGAGGATTTTCACTTATAACACGCTCTGCTGTGAAAGAAAAACACGTGAAGCTCTCCATCATTCACAAAGCGTGATGAAGACGATCTAATTGAACCTCCTGCATTCATTCAGGAACTGTGTAGGCTGTGGTTCACTGCAGTAGATTGTGATGCTCTGAGAAAAAGGGCTGCAGAGTGTGGCCAGTCATTAAGATTCACAGGAAAGGAAAAGGAGGAGGAGGAGGAGAGAGGAGCTGGTGACACAATGCACCATGCAAGTTCAAAGAAATACTGGAGCAGATATGGGGTGGGGGGAGTAAATTTAAAGAGAAAAAAAAATGAACTCTTAGAGTTATCGAGACATATGTTCAGTAGAGTGTTTCGCCCCCTTATATCCAGTGTAACCAAATTCTAAAATGTTTCCAGAATTTAAAAGGTGTTATCTGAGCAAAAGATACTAAATGGTGAACAAGATACATGTGGTGTTTTCATATTTATGACCTGCTGAAATTATAGCCGGGCAATAGTCAGGTGGGAACAGCCATGGTATGAAACTGTCAAGAAGATTTATCATTCTCATCTGGCAGACTGTGCACCTTGCATCTCCACCAGGTCACCTCCTATGACATTACATCCCGGTGCCAGGCACACAGTGGCCCTAACAGGGCAGTAAAAAGAAGGTTTATTAGGTGCCTTGTGGGTCTTCTGCAGATTTTTCCATCCTCCCCTCTTTCCAGAATACCATCATCCCAACAAAATGATTTTTCTTCTGCATCCACTTTAATTGCCGTTTCCATATCCCTGAATTTCACATTGTATTTGAAATCAAACCAGAGACCACCATGACTTGATCATACCCAAACCACGCAGTGAGTCATTTGCTCGGCAAAGCCCTCTCATGTACCTCATTAGTGAAGTTTAAGAGATGCGTAACACCAAGAGCTCACCACGACAGTAAGATCGCTGCTGCCCAGGAGGTTTTAGCTACTGAACTCCAACAAATCAACTTGGAAAAAAGTCAAGCACAAGTTTTATTCTTCTCTTATGTGTTTGGTGACTGAATGCTGTTAAAATTAGAGGACAAGTGTCACCTTTGAATCAGGGACTTTTCAGACTGCTGTGAATGAGAAGGTGAAGCAATTCACCGTCTTGTGATAAATGTCTCCGCTTCAGCCCACAGCTCAGGTCGTAAGACTCTAATTGCTTTCCTGCAGTCCTGGCCTGCATGGAACGTATCATGTGACACTTTCTGTTTTCCCCTCCTGTCTCATAAAGCCTCAGCCCCTTGACTCTTTCCTCACCCCTGCCCCGAGGCTCCGACTCATATGATCCAGCTTACACGGGGTGAAAACAGGGCCGTATGTGGATATTTACATCAGCAAGCGCTCGTCAACTCGTCACCCTTTACTCTCTTCACGTCAAGAACTTTCAACGCTGGAGTTACGTTACATTTTCATTCTCACAAATCACACCTTGCAGTCCAGGGCTGGAGTGACGTGGAGGATTAACGATCTAGTCGCGATTCTATATTGTCTCCTTCCAACAGACACCAGTAAAAAAGACAAAAACATTTTCCCCTCTCTGGCACTGACTGATAACCCTGTCAGATTATGCTGAAAGTTGACACTTGCATCCTGCAGCAGAGGCACCGCTGCGGTGGAGTTTTCTTTTAATTAACACAGTAATTTAAACAGTGTTTATTGTAAGTCCTTTTACCTCCATCTGCAGTTTCTATATGACAGAGTATTTTTCTAATTAGCAGCTTAATGAGCTGATGATATCATTGTCTATTAGTTCAGCTACACAGCTGTTGACAATACATTCCTCATCCGAGCTCATGGTCGAACAAGCCTCTCTCCGTTTCTCATTGGCATTCTACTCTGATTACTGCTGAGCACTTATCCATGGCAAAAAGCTATGCATTATTTACGCACGTAGCCTGACCAAGGCTAAGCGAATGCCGGTGGGAGAACAGAGGAGTGTGAATAAGTGAGCAATGAATATTACATACGTAGGAAATATTATGGTGGCTTAGAGTTCATTATAACAGCCTGAGTGCAGGGACTTAGCTAGGTCTTGAACTGGCTTAAAGGGGAGCTTTTGGTATTTCCTGTGGCATGCAAATCTGTCATTGACACATTTAACTTGCATATTCATAGAGAAACTCTTTATCATCATTAGCCTGTGAAAGCTGTGAGTCTGCTTTCAGATGCTTTTCAGCACCTATTAAAAACACAGTAATTACGCCTTCACAGTTTTTAAACTAAGATGATACATCTAAATTGAACAGACTGATTTTCATTCACAATCATTCTTAAGTGGTAAGCCACAAAGCAATCATTGCTGCTTTTTCCCCCATTTGTTGCATCCCACTGGTGAAGTATTGCCACGTCACAATATACATAACAATGACCCTGACCTTCAGAAGTGAATGTGTCCATTACTAGTGCGCAGTCAAATGCCTCATCTGATGACTAATCTGATACAAACCACTAACATATCATTTTCTTAAAACAAAATCAAGCAAGTTCAAAATGATTCTTTATCTTAAAGCACTGGACCTTATTGTAGCATATTTGTTTATCCTGTGGGAAAGAAACCATTTCAACTCATATGCCATACTTAGAAAACTTTCTCCTGATTGGCTGCCCCTCAAAACAGAAGGTTCAACCAGCAGGTGGCTGCAACCTTTAACAAGCTATTTAATCAATGTAGATATAAATATATTTTTTATATTTATATCTGTATTTATATCAGTTGGTGGCTATTAATTTAACTATTTGAGTATGAGCCACTGGAATCTGTAGCATGTGTCATTTTCATGGCAGTGTCCGGTTTACAAAGGCTGGAGCTGGGCAAGCTGTGATGTCACCAGCTTTTTCTGGTTCTTTATTCATGCCCCTTGTGGATAAACCTCTGGTCTTTGATGGAAGATCGATGGGAAGACTAGCATGCTCTGAGATCAGTTACCATCTGTGTGTTTATGGAAACAGAACTAGCATTTGCAAGTTTAAGTTTTCTCTTCCTAGCTACCTCGGACAGTGCAGTGTACAAAGACTCTGAACAGCCCATTAGCTTGGAAATCCATGATGATGGAGAAGGGGCATAAACTTGTGCCACTTGTGGTTTAAAAAACAAAAACAAAGCACGAGAATAGCAGGCTCTAGCAATATTGTTATATTATGAGAAATGGCTTCATTGAGTTCAATTACCAGATTTGCACAACCTTAATTTTTTTTTATTAATATTTTTAACCCCCTTAATCATCTCACACACCAATTCAGCTATGGCTGTTTAAAATGTTATTAATATACTTTAAGTCAAAGTTTAGGCCTGTTTTTTTTATTACATTTGTTTTTCTGTTTCTTTAAGAAACTTAAAGCAGAACAGCTCTACTACACATGTGTGATTGATATAGTCCATTATAAAAACCTTTAATGAGCCCAGTAAGAGCAGCCATTACCATGGCTTTTAAGGAAAGACGTCTGAGCTTGATTTATGTATTCATTAATATTAAGGACTAATAATTAAATCTGCATGTCAAAAACATCAAGTTTTGGTGGCCTACCATAAATTTATACAGGAATCTCTTCTATGCAGACAGCATGATGTGATTTAATGTTGCAGTTAAACTGTGTTCACACATATGCTTCAATACAAATACAAACTGCCCAGCATAAAAACATAACGTCCTAGGGTAGCAAAGCAGACATATTATTAGCATGACACTTATTACAGCGACAGAGGAGAGAATATCAGGGGCTGCGTTTCTGCTCAATAAACCCTCAAGGTTAAGTCTGATAAAGCTCGCGTGCTTAGTACTGATAAAAATCCCGTTTTATTATGTTGCTATTGGAGAGCACAGGCTTTGTTACCTGTGGATCTGTCCGTTCTTGTGTAGGTACTCCAGGCCCTCAAGAACATCTCTCAACACTGTGGCTATGCTGGCCTCATCCAGGACGCCGGTCTTGTGCTCCCCTCGTGAGATGATATGCTTGATCACATCCAGCACTGAGCCTGGAAAGCAAAAACATTGCAACTCTTCATTTTACTTTACTGCTAACAATCAGTTTTCAACAATGTTCAGACTGGTCAGAAAAATCGTTTCTTGTTGTAAATGATGATCCAGAGTCACCGCAGGCCAGCGTGTACCATTTGTTAAGTCTACTCCAAACCAAATCCTTTTTATGAAAACACATACTTCCTCATGGATTGGCAGACATTCAGTCAAGATAACTCAAAGTATAATCTTACATTGTTTGGACAAATTAGATTTTGGGGTACACAAGGATCTTTCTCCCGGCTCCAGTAAAACTGATTTAATTAAAGGAAAAAACAAATCATTCAGCTTTGTTAAAATAGAGCAATTTAACCATAAACAGCTCCATGACCTTTTAATTTGGCAATGGCAAAACAAACAATAGATGGGGAAATGGAGGGAGACTGGAACAAGCCAGAACATTAATAACCAAAGGGTAAGCCCAACCTTTAGAAGAATCCCTACTGTGCTAGGATTTTTAAGATCAAATAAGAAAACAGCAGCTACGCTTGAATTTCTGATGAAAGTGTAAAGTATCACATTATAACTTTAACTATTTATTGCCATAGCACAGTCATACTTTGTACAAAAGTACAACTAAATACGGCCCCACATTGGTGATAGAAAAAAGGCCAGCAAATCACAATAAGTAAACACCATATGTACAGCATGTGCAGAAAATATGCAGAGAATATTTTCAGAGATGCAAGTAATTACGGAACATTTCAAGATCAATTTCAGCACAGCTCAGTGATTTGAGTCTTGATTATTGATCTTATATGAAAGGGGACAAAACTAAGCACAACCTCACGTGAATGCGTTGGAAATGGATCAATATCCACACGGGAGGGGGGGGACTGTTTTTGTCTTCAGTGAATGGAGAACCAGAGTGGCGGTGTTAACTGACCTGCCCTGACTAGAGCAAAAAAGACAGGTCACTGTGTCTCCAACTGCTTTGCTCCTGTTACATAAAAGAGTGCTATAACTGACTGCTGTCAGTATACAAGCTCCTTTGTGCAGCTTTCCACAAAATAAAAAAAGAAAAAACACACAAAAAAAACCAAATACCTCTCTGAAAAGAGGTCGAGTTATTTGCATTCTGTGTGACAGAAAATTGGGCGACACTGGTGAGTGGTAACAAAGCAGAGAAGCGAAAAGAAAGCCACTTGCCTGACAACCTTTATTGTGCTGCAGCGAGACACAAACGTCACACAGCCACACTGTGCATGTGTCCCTGCAACTCTAAAACAGAAGCTGGAAAAAGGTCCCTTTAAGGTCTGGTGGCGGCTCATGACAATTCCAGGTTAAATTGATTGTGTTTTAACAAACAATGCCAGACTAGAGGTGCAAAGATATTTATTTGCTCAATCATTTCAGGATGTCTTCGCCTGCGGCACTTAGTCGAGCACTCGCTGCATTACCCCAGAGGAGCCGAGGATGATGGGCCACCTGAGACTAGACAGTGTTATTACAGAGTCGTACACACAGCGAGACAGAAAGGCAGAGGAAGAGGGGAGCGAGGGAGAGGCGATGAGTTCGACGGGTTTATCGCGCAGTGACGGTGCAAAGCAGAAAATGTGATTCAGCGCTGAGGGAATGAAACAACGAAAATTCAAGGAAAAAAAACACATGAGGATCGGCAGGAAATGCATCCTAGATGTGTGTTTGAGTGTGAAATAATAGGTGTGTACGTGAGCATGTGAAGGAGTGAACTGGGAGAGTAAAAGAAGAGTGCAGCTTCGCTTCTCTGATGTGACGGCTCTTTGAAGCTCATTGAGAAAAGGCAGCCGGTTTGATTTTTTCTCCCCTCCTTCATAGATAGTTTCCTTCCTCTCGCAGAGCTTCTGCTCAGTCTGTTTTCCATCTCCATATGTGAAATGGCTCGATGGAGGAGAGAAGGAAAGAGGTGACAGCTGACAATGAGGGAAGCTTTGCGGAAAAGGAGGCTAGGTGAACAGAGCCAAATCCAAATCAGGGGTTATGTAGTCCAAATGAGCTAGCAGATGAATAATAGGATGATTATGAAGCTAATGTGGCAGACCTTACAGGCTTTTTACGCAAGAGAATTTGAAAAGTCATGACTCCACTTGATCTTTATACTATTAAATAAAAGCATCACTTTATTATAAGGCAATGTAGTATTTCACTTTCTTGCCAAGAGGTAGATTAAAAGATCATTACTAAAAGTCTTTATTTCAGAACACACACCGACCAGAACCTCTAAAGTCCACTAACAGGGCTGTTGAGGCTCAGTAGGTAGAGTGGGAGGGTCTACCAATCCAAAGGATCAATTCCCCAGTCTGCTTGTTGAAGTATTCCTGGGCAAGCTGGTTACCCCCTGTGCGAATGTGTGTGCAAATGTTAGACAAAGCACTTAAGTATTTAAAAAAGCACTTGTATGAGGATGAGTGTATTTGATTGGGCTGTAGTAAAAAAGCACTTTGAGTGCAGTTACAGTAGAAAAGCAATTTATAAGTAGCGGTCCATTTACTTCAGCTGATCTAATTTCTTTGTTAAAGATGTCAAATATCAATAATCTCCTATGGTACCTGATGGTTTTTTACAGAGGAAAGAAAAACCACCACATACATTCAAAACAATACTTGACAGGTGGTTGGATGATTGTACGAGTTCTCTATCACTCCATACAGTGGGCTAACTTTAAACTGATCGGTCGCAAGGGCCTCGAGCACCGTCTGTGCGACTGTCCGCGCTGATCGTATCTCTTTAGGCAACTGTTGCTGTTTTTGTAAAGAAAACTTGCACCTAAAAAAAGATTCTTGCAGGAAAGCACGTTCACAGAACTGCTTGGCAAGTGACTGGACAAACCAGCTATTATATCTCACTTATAACATGCTCAGAGCTGCATGTTTCAGGTGTTGGCCAGTAGTTTTCTCATGGAACACTGCTTGGTGAGTAACTGACTGCTTGGCTACAAGTGAATAGCTTGAAATCTGGAGAGATTGATTCTCTTGTGATTGTGATCTCATGAATTGTGCAAGAATCCCACTGCCTGGCAAGGCTGCTGACAAGTCTCTTTTAAACTAAAGTGGCCCGAGGAAAAGGTCCCGCAAGTGCAAACACACACAGCATGATGCAGGCTTTGGAGGATTACTAAATGCCAGCCTTGTCAGCCTCTTTCAGATTCATCTGATTGAACTCTTCATGCCTCATTAGGTTGTTTTAGCAAACTGACAATGACTGACAGGTTAACAGTCCAAAGGTTTATTCTGCATGGGAAAGACACCTGATGGGTTAGAAATCCAGAGGACGAGTTCTTACAAATCACAGGGAATAAATTAAGCCTTCACAGTGGAGTGCACTGTGGAGAATATAAACACTGTAAAAATAATTATTTCAATTCATGCACATTTTTAGTGACTAAGCGGCAGCACTTTTCCATTTCTCTGCTTTATCTATGAACATCACCTTTGCAGACTATTCTTATGATCAGAGCAGGAACTTTGAGATCTAGAGAGGATGAGAGAGTAAAAAAGGGGGAGGAGGGGTATGGGGAAGTGAGAGCTGTTGCCAACTGTGCTAAAGGCCAATGGGGAATGCCAAGTAAAGTTGGAGGAAGAAAGTGACGACAGCATATGGGAGGGGTTGCAGCAAGGCAAGGGTGGTGTAAAAATATGGTTACTGGTTCAGACTGAAAGAAGCCTGTCAGAAACTTTTAATAAGATGCAAAATTTTAGGAGGGTTGGATTTCATAGTCTTCTCTACGTGAACCTGGAGACACCTCGAAAAGCTCCCCATCAGCTTTTAGCAGTAGCTGAGGACCACACTACGATCTGAGAAATCCACCGGCTCCGAACTCGGCAGAGCTTTTTCATGTGCTAAATTCAATCATATCTGCTGTCAGCCGGGCTCTACTTTGGGTGGCAGTGCATTGAGCTCAGCAGCAGCGCAGGTACAGTTGGCCGGGAAAAGTTGCCGATTGATCTGGAAACGCATTCCTTTTCTTGCTTTGGCACGACTCATTCCATCCCTGTGGGTTTCCGAAGATGTATCTTCGTTGAGAGTTGAGTCAGTGACAGCTTAAGCGACGCTGTAATGAAACAGTCCTTCACATGTCACATTCAGAACAGGAATTTCCTGAAAAACTATGCCTGCAGCGCACCTACTTTGAAACTCAACTCTGCAAGTTAAGCCTTGAATGGGAGAGTCAGATAAGAGATCCGTCCCGTGTTAGGGTTAGACCTCAAATACATTAAAAGGAACATTAAATCTACAACACTGTGGCACATATACTAAAGAAGCATCATCACCAACTTACTACTTATCAAAAGGTGGCTAACAGCGTGCCACTCTTATCCCAGTAGCACATGCTAGTCCTCAGGCGTGTTGCCAGTTAGGAGTAGAAAACCCCTAAATGGCACTTGAACATGCCAAGTCAGACACTTGGCATTCAAAAGGTTCTAAAGGTTTCTAAGAACTGACTTCAATTTACAAACTACTTTTAGTGATCTAATTTTTTCTGCTTCTGTGCTCGTTGGCTTTTACATTCTCCAAATCACCGTCTATGATCTCGACGACTTACTGAGATTAGTGTCCACTTCAACAGGTCTCTTATAGTTTCCAGTACCCTTTTCCCATACACAGATTTTCCAAAGGCATTCAGTCCCAGATGTTCTGCATTTTCATTTTCACCTACCTAAGAGACACACATGAATAAAGTTAAGCTAACCAGCTAGGCCCAGCTCTTTCTGGTTTAAGTTATTGCCTTATTGGCCAAGCTCCTATCAAAGAGGTCCTCAATATTATTCAGCTGCTTGTTCAGACAGCATCCTCTCCTGTAGTTAGACAAACTTTAGTGTCTGTTAATGTGGTCGGGCACTAGTACGGACAGCCAGGCAGCACTAATCAGAAACTGCACAGGTGGAGAACTGGTTCATGGGCTCTGCTGCCTGACGCTGCAGAGAACAAAAACTATAATCACCACCTGCAGTCCAAGAAGGGGACCGTGGTGTTTGTCAGCAGGATAAGAGACTCACTTGAGAGGCTGATTACATTTGTCTGTATTATCAGTCTCACCGCATTATAATTCTAAGATAGTTAAAGTAACCAAGTTATTCCATAGCTAAAAGTACCCTCAGTTTAGAGTTCCTTTTGTGTTAGTCAACATAAGCAATAGTCAGAAATCATCTTATTCTTAATGTTATAGTTTCAGAAAACATAAATTATGTCTGAATGTGTGAATAGGTGCTGCAGTATGTAGTACAACATTTTTCTCTACTAGCAATGACACCTGACGAACTTGACTTTTTAGCCAAAAACTGTTTAAAATGTCTTTAAAAAAAATATCCAAAACATGTCCAGTGTTTATCTGACCGATTGTTGAGCTGTCATCAGTCTTCCAGACGCATAAGAAAGAAATCAGGGTGGAGCTGTAGGGTGGAGGGTTTCTTACGCTCCATCAAGCCACAGCAGCTGCAGACAGAAGCTTGCCTTCCTCTGGGCTGGTATGCTCTGCCTGTGGAGTGATGGTCTATAAACGCGACCTCATTTCAGGTCCGTCTCCATGGCAGACGTCGCCATGGCCATCATTTAATTACTCTGCACAATAAAACCCAACATCAAGGCCTTCTGTTAAACTGGGATAAGGGGAACGAGAGAGCCCATCTTGAGTGGTGTCTGCTCCTGCTGTGAAGCTGGCCGTTTGCTTAAGCGTCGCTTGGCGGGCACAGTGCTCTGGGCACAGCTGCAAGACGGCTGCCAAGGGACTCCTGACTCGAGTATCTGAGTGCGCCAAGCACGCCACCTGGGCACTATCCGTTACAGTGGGACGCTGTTTACACAGGGGGACTGGAGTACCAAGGGAGTGTAAATGTTTAGTATGTTAGTGTGTTTGTGTACATTTGTGCTTGAACAGCTAAGTGTTTGAGATGGAAAGCAGGTTGAAGAGGCAGATGAGTGGTCTCTGCATCACTGTAAACAAATCACCATCACTCTCATTACTCTCATAGATGACAAAAGTTTGGCAGAAAACACATTTCTCTGGATGCCTTTTCTGTCTCTGCAAGGTCCAAGGTAAAATCTCGACTACCTCACAGCCCTGATGGAAAAGCGCAAATACATGTTGTTGATGAAATTAAACCTGAACAATATAATCAGTTCCAGATGTAACAGTTGTATTCTGAGGTTTTCTTCTTCCATGGTGGCCTCCTCTTCACGCTCCTCTCACTAGTTAATTGCAGCACTGCCACATGGATGCCATGACGCCAGCCTGTGGGTTGTTATTACCTCTGCCCTGTCATTAGCTCCAGCACTGTACTGAATTAAAGCCCGGAAAGAACTGCAGCTCACAGGGGACACAATGAGGATCAGTGTTGTCACATTCCCCACAATCACAGTTAACATCACCGACAGCAAGAAGCCCAGCTTTCCTAACACTCACACTCTTGCCAAAGAATTGTGGACCCTGATAACATAACTTAAGTGGGCAGGACAAACAAATGGATCCTTTGCATCTTCCTCTCAGACAGTAATTTCTTTCTAGAACAAGATTACATATAATTGCCCAAGGGGAATCAAAATATTTAAATTGATAGGTGTTGACAGATTATAAATAAGGGGGGGAGCATCACTTACCGCCACTGAGCAGCTTCATAACCAGCCACAGCTCATCCTTTACCACAAAGGAGGTGTAATAAGACACAATGTTGGGGTGGTGGCACTGGCTCATGGCCTGAATCTCTTTCTGTTAAAGGAAGAAAAATGAAATATATGTTAATCTGCTAACACACACACACACACACACACACAC
>NW_024582362.1:1749429-1806073 GCF_018398535.1 Haplochromis burtoni
TGAAATTTTCAGGGCCAAAAGGTTCTATACCGATGATTTGAAGAGCAAGAAAAACATTTTTAGAGCTCTTAACAGAGTTGTCGGCTCTAAGATGAGCTATCATAAGACTCAATACATCTTACTTGTGATTTCATCTCAAAAACAAAACCAAAACAAATAGAGCCTAATAGCTAATTATAATAACTTCACTTCATCCAAAAAGGATGAGAAAAGCTTGAACAGTCACGACAAATACATTGATGCTGCTGCTATTCTTTCAATTTAGCGTGATCCTTAAAATTTTAATGATGTCAGTATTCACAAGAGACACAGGCACAGTCAGTGTAATGCACATCCCTGCAAAGATTAAAAACAAAAGACAACGCAGTCTGTACTCAGCCTTTTATACAGCTTTAAAGCTGTGTGTGTGTGTGTGTGTAGGTGTGTATGTGTGTGTGTAAAGAAGGGAGCTGAGGTAATGCTGGCACAGAGGTCTAATCCATCACTTCAGCACCAGTTCCAAATTCATTCGAGGACAGACAAGCTTCCTCAGAGGAATAAAATCTGTCCGACTTCGCGGGTGGAACCACTGATTCACGCAGGTTTTGAAGGCTCGGCAAGTGAATGAACCTGTAGCTGCAGAGCCACCGCAACTTATTTCTTATTAACCACTCGAGCAGAAGAGTGTCAGGAGACCACCAACCACTTTTAAAATCCTTTTAGTTTTAAGTTAAATAGTGCCAAAATGATCAGCTGCCAGTTGTTCATCTGTTGATATCGGCTTTCACAACAGCTGATAAAGGCAACATTTAAACAGTAAAGACAAGAGAAACACCATTCAACCCTGGTATGAGTGTTGAGTAAATAATAAAAATTACAAAAAGTTTGGTTTGTGTCCAAAAAAGAAATAAAAAGAAATTTAAGCATTTTATATTATATTATATTTTTAATTTGGTTGCTTTATCAAGCGACAGCTCAAACCTTCGCTAAAGTTTCTGTACTGTGTGCAAAATGGAAGACAACCCTCAGTTTTAACTTAATATTATAATCTTTGAGTATTACAAAGTTAAAGCCCATCATTAAAGCAGAGGTTTGTGACACGGCTTGATAATAAAGTAAGTAAGCAAAATAATTCCGTTGTTGTGTGCAAACAGGAATAATGTATGCTTTCTGCAGAACGCTGAATAGCCACGTTGAAGGAAAAAAAAACCTTGGTGATTGGCTAATAATTTTGATTCAGAATAGACACCATTTCATCTGAACATATAGTATAAACAAGTATGAACATATTATCAGTATAAATATACTGTTGATACAAAAGGTGCAAACAACGTTTTAAGATGATTTGGGGTTTTATCACAAATTACGACATTAGGGTATTGGGTTGATAGGTTGCTCCACCCCCCCCCTCGTAAGGTGCTTAAAGGAGAAGCCTTAACACTCAAGCTAAGGTATCAATCAATAGATGCCTGTGAGCCAAAGAGTAAGCAATCAAAGTCAAATATTCAATCAGCATAAATGCTTAGCTACACAATGTGCATTAGCAGCAGCAAGCATCTGCTGCAGAGTCATCACTATCGACTCTGGGCCCTTCAGTTAGTGCCTAAGAATTGCTGGGGTTGGTGGGCGATGCCGTGTTGTCCTTAGAAGTCAAAAAGAGGGTTAAGAAGGTGAAGTGACATAATAATAAGGGAGTCTACAGGCGTGCATCAAAGTGACTGGACCACAAAAATTATAGACATGTTTAAATGCACACAGAGTGTAAAGGGTAGTAGTACCCAAGTTTCCCAGAAAATAAATAAATAAACAAGGAAAAAAGACACTGAGAAACCTCACAGATGTTTTGAGTTTACTAACCAACAGGTGAGCCCACATACCCACACTTGGCTTCTAAACTAAGTTATATTTGATCATCAAGCAGCTGAATACATTTAAGTCTGTCAGTGAAAGTGAGCCATGCGAGTCGTCTTCCCCATCAGGGTGAGACAGGCTCTCCCTCCCTCTTCTTTGCTCTGTGGACCAGCCAGGGTAACCCCAGCAGAGAAAAACAATGAGATAACAGGGGATATATGGTACTCGGGCAGTTGGCAGTTCTCATCTTTTCCAGCAGACGATGTGAGAAAGGGAGACTCTTTGTTGTGAGGATTAGGTGGCTGTAAACCCATTCTGCAGCAATGATCCTGGAAATGCTCTCATGACACAAAACAGTTTTTATATTTTTAACTGTGCAACTTTCAATACTTGATGCTCACTCGTTGTGTTTTGTCTTAAAAGTAGTTCAAGTATCTTCCAAATACTTTACCTGCATAAACTACAATGTCCTTGACTTTGTACTTTATGCAATAGGTGAAATTCTTCTTCAATCCTCTTAATAAAAGGAACTTGGTCAAAACATTAAACCTAAATTGAGCAATGTAGTCACTGTGCTAACCATTAACTGTTGTCAGACATTTTTTTTTTTGATAGACCTCATTGTCATCCACATGTTCTATATGCTTTCTGTTGAGGGATTACTGAAGCTGAAATCATAAAAATTGCAAAACTACTTCCTCCAACCAGTCTTTCCCCTGGCCTTTGTTGGGTGTTACGATGACTTCATGCCAGCGCATAGAGCCGTTTCATTCAGTGCATCTAACCTGCAAAGCACACAGCTGACACACCTCTGCACAACAAATAAGTTCACCTGGACCAGATTACAATTAGGATTTTAATATCTAAGCCATTGAAGAAATTAGAAGAAGCACCTTCGGTATCCTAAATAGGACAAAATGTCGAATCAACTACACTAATGACCATCTGTGTGATATTCATAAGCTGCATGAGTATGTACATTAGCTTATATGTAATAAATGATTCATCTCCTCAGAGACCCCTCACTTCCTGGCTTAATGCTACTGACAGAATCCTGGTGCCACTGCAAAAACTGTCATCTTTACTGTCATTGTTTGATTGGCTACTGTTCACGGGTTGGGTAGCGTTATGCTTAAATGATTACAGTTAAACAAAAAGCTCAGGGTCAGAGCTTGGGCAGCACAGCGGCATGTCTTGGTAAAATGTGGGCGGGGAAAAAATAAATAGCGTTTTGTGTATATAAGTGTATGAAACATCCAGAGAGACAGCAGAGGACAGAAGCTGCAGGCTTGTAAATGACACCAAAACGCACTTAGTCACTCTGTTTTTATTACATAATTATTTTGGTACAAACATTAACCTGGTAGTGTGGCACTGTGTTGGGATTTACTCACTTAACAGAAAATTCGCCTGCATTTGTCCTTAATTTTGAACACGACATGCGCTCTTCAACGCTACAGAAAGATTATATTATGACAACAACAAAAATTCTCATATTTCAGGTTTGTTTTTCCTTTTAAAATCTTTCAATAAGAGACTGCCCGGGGTCTTTCCCTGACTCACAATGGGCCTCCGGGAGGTACAACTGCTCTGCATGTAGTTAAGGTTATCTTACACCCACTGGCTACTTCATTACCTCGGCCATATTGACATGATAGCATCACACCGTTGCTGTAGACTTCTTGGCTACAGAGCCATGATGTGAATCTCCTGTTCCACCACATCCCAAAGGTGCTCTGCTGCACTGAGGTCTGGTGACTGCAGAGGCCATTTGAATACAGTGAACTCACTGCCATGTTCAAGAAAACAGTTTGAGATTATTTGAGCTTATCCTGTGGCAAATTAGCACACTTGATGCAGCCATCAGAAAGTGGGTACACAAAGTATACCCACAAAGGCTTGGACATAGTTAGCTATAACACTTCTATTGATCACCAGGGTGGTCTTCTCCTGCTACAGCCCATTTCTAAGGTTTGCCATGTGTTGTGTTTAGAGATGCGCTGCTGCATACCTTGGTTGTAACAAGTGGTTATTCAAGTTGCTGCTGCCTTCCTATCAGGTCAAAGCAGAGTTGCATTGCTCTGAGTGGCTGATTACATATTTGCATTAACATGCAGTTGAACAGAGATCTTTTAAAGTGGCCAGTGAGTGCAAGTCTGCGCACTTTCCTGATATTTGTTAAACAAAAATGTATTTAATTCTTAATTAAATTAAGTCCAACTTGGCTAAAACAGTTTAATTTCAATACTGGTGATTTTCCTTTGACGGAAGAATAAAACTGCTGCTCTCCTTAACTGAAATTATACTGTTTATATATAGAGCAATAATAGCAGCGGTTGCCAATTACACATCATTTTTCTAAACCACGAGTGGGTAAAATAGGGAAGCAAAGATGCTCTTTAAAATGACCTTGTGACACAAGTGATGCAACATGAAAGGAAGTGACACCGACCTCGTCTCTCCATCTTGTGATGGGTCTAAAAATTTGCAATGACGCCAGGCTGATCACCAGCTTGTGCCTTCGAAATAAGTTTATATTTTCCAGGAAACAGAGTACCACTTCACGCCACTTAGATTTTCTCTATATAAGGAATGATCTATTCAGTATCTGCAGTATCCGATGGCCTTGAAACGGAGCAAAAAATAAATGAGCTATTGTCCCCAACTGAATACAGTGGTGGCTCACAAACTGGTGCCACAGAAACACACTGATGGCAGACACACAGAGAAGCCACTATAGAAGCAATGTTTACGTCATTATCAGCGACTCTGGACCTTACACACACGCACATTCACTGTGACTCGATGTCACTACAGCGTGCACACACAACTACTGCAAATCTAAGGCAAAATATACCAAAAATCAGTCTTTGTCATCTAGTTCTCAGAAATGGTTCAATTTAGACTGCTTGTTGTCAGAAATACCAATTTTTAATTTTTGGAATTTATATTTTTTAACACCTCTAAAATATCGATCACAGGTCGTAATGAGCAAAACGGAGTTTAAACATCTTTAAAAGCTGAAAACTCATCCACGCAGCATAAAATCAGCTACTACCTCAACAGGAAGACGTTCATCTCTTTAAAAGCAGTAACAACTATAAACTTCAGGGCCTTCTACATCTAGAGTGTAAAGGAAGAATTTCAAACGCTTGTTGCATCCTAATTTAAAGCAGCTCTTTCACAGAGTAAATCCTTTAACTGGGCACCCAGCTGGATGTGGAGCTAGGGGAGAAACTGTAGGCAGGAAATCCGATCTTGCTGTATTCCATGTCCGAGAATCCGGGAGCAACACTCCCCTGATTCATCCTCCAGAATTTCGAGGGCTAGCAGGGGGATAGGATCCTTTTCAGGTTGTATTGCAAGTGAGCTAACAGCAATCTCTTATCGTGATCTTCTATGCACACATATAGGTTTACACAATATTCATTTCCCACAGGTTTCCCCCCCCCACAGAGTCTTGGATGAGTAGCAGAGCAGACTTCTGGTCTATACATCAGCTCATTTATCACCTGAAAGACCTGAAATCTGGAGTGTGTGTGCACGCTCTGTAAAAACATTACTGACAGTTAATACACAGTTTGGCCTAGATTGTGTCCAAGTCAAGTAGTGTGCTATTAAAAAGGCCTGCTTTGAAATAGGAGAACTGTCAGCAAACCATCTTCCTGTTATGAAGTGGGAAACAAAGGTAAAAAGAAGACAAATACATAAGCTGCGTGAGAAACTTCTTTTCATCAACAAAGCCAGAACAGGAGCCACGAGCAAGAATCCTATTTTTTTTCCTCCCCCTTCTCTGCAGAGGAACTTCATTAATCACTCTACCTTTCCCGTTAAAATCTGAACCACAAGTCATAAAGCAAATGTTCAGAGCGGCAGCAAACGATTGTATTGAAGGCTCCAATACAGCCCTGAGGAAGATGTCCCGTGGTGGTCTAATAGTTTCCTGGCAGTATAAGTGGAGTCCTCCTTCAGAGAACAATCAGAATAGTGTTTGAAGTGACAGGGATGATTGGAGGAGGGCTCGGAGAAAACGAGTAATGAAAAGCAGAGGTGGAACTAACTCCATCCACATGTACAGATCACAGAGACAAAGCCCTAAATGAAATCTTGTGCTGTAAGGGAGTAGCTGGCCTTTGATCACACATGAAAGGTAACAAGGTCACAAAAATGTTCAGTCTGACATACATTTAATTAGCAGTGTCATGTGTCTTACCAGGAGTTCGTCCATGCTGGTCTGGCACTTCTCCAGGTTGATGCGTTTAATAGCCACCTTCTCCTTGCGTGGTATACAGTAGGCTGCTTGAACCACAGCTGTGGCCCCACTCCCTGAAACGCACAAGAAAACAAGTTATTAATACCTTGATCGGTCATTCTTTCAAAGGTGGGTCATAGTTCATCTCCCCGGCAATGTTTTTCAGCCTCTCCCGACGGATGGTGGCGTTTTCCAAAAGTTATATGTGCCCTGAAAACTTCCAACAGAAGACATCAAAGAGAAATCCTAATCACCGTTTGATACACATCAGCCATCTCCTTTTTATTTTAAGCTCCTTCCAGATGTCTGAACTCTTTACCCCGACTCTAACGGTGATTCAAGCCACTCAGTGGAGGAAACTGTCCTATAGTAACTTTTATTTGGGATTTCATTGGTTTTGTGATTGATTTGTTTTTGTTTTGCTGTCATACACAGGTTTTTATGTCTTTATCTTCTGTGTTAAGCACATAGAGTTTATATGTAATGAAATAACCGATATATATATCCATGACAGAGCCTTCACCGCCTGAGAACGAACCAAAAATGTGGCTCCATCACTCCATTAGACTCGCTGCCTCTGATTTTCAGTCCAGTTCTTATGTAATTTGGCAAACCTCAGCCTTTTCTCCATTACATTTCCTTAATAATGGCTTCTTGACTTCCACCCATCCACTGAGACCATTTCTGATGAGGCTTTTAATGCTGTTTTATGCTCGTCAAACTGTTATCTTTGGCATTTTTTCATAGATTAACTAAAGAAATAGGCCGTTTTTGTGACGGGCTGCTAGTAACAAAGCGTCTAAAGATACAGTTTAAATTGGTTCTTGGTGAAGTTGTCCGTTACGTGTAAACACTGGTTAATCCTTTGAGTTAGGTGACTTTTTAATGGTTAAATTACTCACAGTAGAGTATTAATTATCTTTATCATTTAGTTATTGTTTTTATATAAAGTATAAAGATATAAAGACTGGACTGAAAATGAACTACTGCTGAAGACCACTTTGAAAACTACAAGAAAATCTGGTTCCTTGGAAGCAAAATAAAAAGAAATAGAACGGTGGCTCAAGCCTTTTGCACAGCACATCCAAAATTCACGGCTACCGCAGGATAATAAACATAACTTTTATCTGTTACCTCAAATTCCTTCAGAGTTCAAGAAGGTTAAACCGTGTTATACTCCGACATGTCATCCAAATTCTCTTTGGTACGGCTTAACTGTTTTTTTCATCAATTATGAATCCGCTCATGCAGATCCTCTCTCATGAAGCAGGCTTGATCGGAGCCAGTGACTGCTTGACCTTATATATCCTTAAGAGCTTCATCCCTGACAAGTCCCTTTTTTTCCTCTCCCTCTTTGTTTTTTTTAACATTGCTCTATTACTGAAGTGAAAAACCAGGGCTTACAGAGCAGAAACTCTAGCTGGCAATACACAACATTTTCAGTGTAATGCATACGTTAAACCCTTACATCTGTTTAGCCTACTACTAATCTGATGCACAATAAAACAAAAAATGTAGATTACAATCTGAATAAAGTTTATGGCAAATTAAACACAAGTGGGTGATCATTATCTTGAATAACATGATACTTTAGGACTAAAAGCATGTAAATGTTCCCCTGTATAGTGCGCAGTAATTTCACTGCCCCCTCACTGCTCTCATTTAGCACCAAGCACGCGCAAACAAGGTTGCTTCCACAAGATCTCTCGTGTATAAGTGACGCCTGCCAATGCAAGTAGCACATTCTCCTCTTGCAACAGGCTTTGGTAAGTGAAGGAGTTAGTGGTGAGTTGGCCCACTCCCCCAGTATGCTTTTTCTAACCTCTAGTGCCCTCATATTAAGCTATGCCCAAATATTAACAAAGTCCTCATTGTTTGGAGTTTTCATTGAGACTGTTGTTTATAGAAGTTTAAAAAGGGGGCATATTACAGGAAAAAACCCCAACTCTTTTCAAATTAAAAACTAATGCTCTCCCTAATGACATGACAGACATGAAGTTAACATAATCCAGCTGTTTTTGTTCAAGATATCTGCGTATTTCCAAGCTCTGTACAGGATAAAATGGCAAAATCTGTGGATCCCAATTTATCCTGTACAAGTTTCTGTCGTAATTAATGTATCTGCCTTCTTCAAACCAACAACGCAAGGTGGAGCAAAGGATGTGGTGACTGAAAAGGACAAAAGAAAAAAGCGATTCCAGCTGATGACTACTTATCAAATTATTGCAACTTCAATAAAATGTTCCCATCAAATGTTAATCTGTTACCTGCAAACATTAGAAAGTTACAATATATGTTTTCTCTGTATTTTAAACAACAGTGGCACAGAGGAAATATTGCTAACTAAAAGTGCTTGTCCTCTCCCCACCTCTTTCGCTGCCACCCCTCCATCCCTCTACAGCAGCGCTCACTGATCTTGAATACACAAAATATGAAATCCTACTTCCTACAGGGTGGGTGCGATCTATTAATTGTAACCTCTTCATAATGTGCGGTTGTCCTTGCACAACTCTGCACCGTCCAAGTAATCATGGATCGCTCCACCGTTGAACGCTGGAGGGGTGGCTGAACAGTGCTGTAAATGTATCCTCCAGCCCCTCCCGACCCCTCCACTCCCTGCACCAATACCAAACAAACCTCTGGAGGCTGGCCAGTGATGGGAGTTCAGCCCCTGGCAGAACCAGAGAGAGACAGTTTCCCTGTACACAGTGGAGTGTAAATTCCTCCACACAAACAAACAGTGAGTCGTCAGGGGTGGCTGGACAGGCTGGAGAGCATGTGTGTGGAGAGCATGGAAAAGGGGAAGGCTGTTGGGTAAACAGCAGGCGCGGTCAAAGGGTACCAAGAGCCACCAGGACATGTAGTCCAATTTATCAGCTGCTATTTGCAACTCCCCCACCTTAGCACAAAGTTTCACAGAGCAGGCGTGTGTCTGCTACGTGTTCATTTAAAGGATTTTTAAATACCTCATCTTTTAGTTTCTAAAAAAAAAAAAAAAAAACATAAATTAAGTAAATAAACTATGATGCACACAGAGGGAAATGCAGAAAATCTCATTAGGTAAAAGCCAGCAAGCTAATAACAATTTGAGAAGAAGTCTGACCTTATTATGACTCACTGAATACAGCCAAGTCAAAAAAAAAGAAAAAATCCAGATCTTACAAAATAAGCCTCAGTCACATCACCGTCATTCTTACAGACAGCACATCATCACCAACCTTTCTCCCCGAATGAGAGAGAGCACACAAAAGAGCCATACTCACAAAAGGCAAGCACTGCAGTAGTGCCAGGGCTTTGAAGCATCTAATCTACTAAGCAGTCTGGCACAGATACAAAGGCTGCAGATATAAAGCAGTAGTTTTTCTTCTTCTTCTGTTCCCCCCCCCCTCCCCCTTTTTTTGTGCATTAATTAATAAATAAATGAATCAACTTTATTTACTGTCAAACCACATAAATGAAAACAAATACTTCAAAAGTTCTGGCTCAGATTTTTTTTTTCTATTTCCAGCAGCACAACAACAACAACGACGACGACATTTTGCTTGCTCTGGAAGTTGATGGCAAAATTAAATTCATATATTAAGTTAATTCATTAGGCGAAATCAAATGAAGACGATCCAGCCGGCAGCTGAAAATGTGACATGTTGACATGGCGTTACGCTACCTTGGTTATTTCTATGCGTTTTCATACGCATATAGATTTAATAGAAATCAAGATTTTTCAGGTGTTGTTTTTATCTTTTTGTCTGAACTGTAGCCAAAACATCTAAAGAAATGACTGTATGAACGCAGTTAGAGTGGGGATACTTCTTCCTGGTTTCCAGTAATTAAGATCTATAATTACCCAAGTGCTGAGTCAAGAGGAAGCATCCCTACAGATTTTGCATATACCAAAGGGTCCATTTACTGTCTGAAGCTGTCTGAGTCTTAATTACCATCAGAGGGAAGTTTAAGATCATTCATCACATTTAGTTTTAAAACACGGTATGTGCAACAACCCGCTTGCCTCCAAATAGCAAGTACAGCTGCATACAGCGTGAAAACAACTTGTGTAAGAGAAGCATCTTTGGAGAAGGAAAAAAAAAAAGAAGAAGAAAGTGTTTTCAGTAAGCATGTTTCCTCAAAACAAGTTGAGTTTGGCATGGCAGCATTATACTATAACCCTGTTATTTGTGAATGACACATCAAAGTTTATAGATTTTTTTTGGGGGGGGCAACAGCATTTACCATTTGAGTCTAAATACTGTAATGAGGGTTTAATGAGAGCCAACATACAGATCATGGGGTCAGAATTTTTGTAATTTTGCCACTAAACAAACAATGGCCAGTTGAAGAGCAGACTTTCAGCTTTAATTCAAGGGGTTTTTACAAATGTTTTGTTTTAACTGTTTAGGAATTACACCCATTTATATATACAGTCCACCATTTTCACAGGCACGACTAGTTTCGTGATTACCTGAGGCCCATTTCCTTAATATCTGAAGTGGATGCAAAGTGTTGAGTTTTATCTAATAGCCTTTCACTGCAATTTTAAATATGAAGCCCAAAGAGATGTCAATGTAAGTGAAGGAGGCCAGTCATTAGACTGAAAAATCATAATAAACTTATCAGACAGCAAAACCAGTGGCCAAGGCTTGAAAGAGCACAGAAGACAACTAAAGTGCATGATGACAGAATTATTTCCATGGTTAAGAAAAATAACTTCATAACGTCTAACAAAGTCAAGAACATGCTCAAGGAAGTAGGAGTAACATTGTCAAGGTCTAAATTCAAGCGATGGAATGTAAATACAGAGTGTTAAACAACAAGGTGCAAAGCACAGGTTACAGTCAAGGACAGATTAGACTTTGCCAGAAAACATCTTAAAGAGTCTGCACAGTCCTTAAAAAAGTCCAATTTAATCTTTGGACAGATGAAATGAAGGTTAACAATATAACTGGATGGGAAAAGTATCAAGAAGTAGAGAAACAGCTCACGATCTGAAGTATACCACATCATCTGTCAAACATAATGGAGGCAATGTTATGGCTCAGGCACGTATGGCTGGCAGTGGAACGGGTCGGTAGTGTTTATTGATGATGTGACTGCTCCCAGAAGCAGCAGGATGAACTGTGAAGCATACAGGGCGACATTTTCAGCTCAAATGCTGCAAAATCGATCAGAAAGCACTTCACGGTGCAAAAGCGACCCGAGAGTTTCTCAGGGTAAAGAAACGAGCACGAGCAGGTCAGTCGCCTGATTTCAACCCAACAGAGCACTCTGCTCAGTTGTTAAATATACAACTGAATGTGGAAAGACCAAAAAACAAGCAGCAACTGAGGAAACGCAGCATTGGATGCCGTCCATAGTTTTTAGCCTTTGGGCAGTGATTGACTGCAAAGGATTTTCATCCAAGTATTAAAAGCAATTTTTAAACATACAATTATGTTATTCTGTCCATGAAAGTGCAAAAAGTCAATTCAAAATGTTTTCCAGATGGATGATGTTTTTGTGGTTTCTTATTCTCACCTGTACCTATGCGTTCTCTGTATACAAGTGTAAAATAGCACTTGTATACAATACATCCTAAAACTCGATGACATACAAAATAATCCAGCTTGTATGCAAGAATACTTTATGATGTCACGAAATAAGGCCTGAGTCAATGTCTCCCCTTTTCAGCTGTGGCCTGCAATGTGACAGCGGCTCTCTCACCATATCTTTCCTGCTCTCACCAGGCCATTTCAGTGCCTGACGTCAGTTGTCTTTTATTACATTTCTTCTGCATACCTGGCTGACATTCCACAAGTTATTCAAAGGTACAACGAGAAATGTCACACATGACTAGAAACTGCACCGGTCCGGCACTTACAGCCTTTTAGTGCATATTCCTCTTCCATGTTCATCTTCCAGCTTGAACTACTTTAAAAACTAAGGCTTAAAGCCTTAAAATGGCATTAAATTACAGAAATCTTAGCCTGAGGTTGGATCCTGTTGTGGTATCTACTGAAGGTTTTTTTAAAGCCATCTAAGGGACAGAGCAAGCATTAGGGAGGAAACATGGTTGCTGGTGGATACAAACACTGGAAGCAGAAAGTTTCCAGTCTAGATTTGCCAACATGAATGATCTAAATTATGATCCAGGATCGGAGAGAGAGCTGTATTATTTTCCTATGGACCATGTCCAGTATGATCCAATGCTTAACAGAGGGAGAGAGTGGGTGTGAACCATGTAATAGCAAGTCCTCTTTCCCCAGGGAAGTTACAGAAAACAATAGCTTCGATGGGCACGCTGTGTATACAGAGCCATCCTCGACGCAGGAGCCTCTCAGCCGAGCAGAGAGCTGTGCAGCATCTCCATGAAAAGAGACCATTTATACAGTATCTATGCAACACTTTCTGCTAGGATGAGGACTAGAGGTGGGTTCAGAGGGGAGCCTGGCTTGCTCCTGCTCTTATCTGCAGTAGTAATTTAGCTCCACTAATGAATACCTGAGTGCTACAAACTAAAGAAAAGCCAAGCCAATTGGTCCGTCTATTGAAAGTCCATCAGCAGCGAAGAAGTCAGCGTCTATTTTATTAAATTAAAAAGAAAGTGAGATGAGGTTCTTAAAGAAAAAGGCCTGTGATTTTCCATTTTCAACCTTGTAATTGCAATAGCAAGTCGCTTTGGTTTTGTCTCAAAACAAACAACCTTAAGATTTAAGTTGGTGTCATGAGGATTTTTCTGTATTTCCTGCCTGACGTTTTATGAAACAAATGATAAAGAAGACACTCAGCAAGTTATTTCACAATGACATGAAAACATATATGTAACTCCCGAGGGCAAGACTGAATGTGGGACTTTGCTTTAATGTGATTCCCACTTGTGCTAAGAACATAAGAAGTCTTTAAGAGCGTAATCGTGGACTAAAGAAGAGCATACAAGCTTTGAGAATAGAAAGGGAAATTTAGCTTTTTTAAAAGAAACCAATAGCTCTTCTCATGGTTGGTCTCAAGAGAGGAAATTGCAGCATCTTAGATCTTTCCTTCAACTTTTAAAAGAGAAAGAGAGAGAGAGGGGACTGTAATTTTGAAGCTGAGGAGGAACAGGAATATTCTTGTTTAAAGTGTGAGCCCGAGGATGCAGCCTCACACGGATGGTTATCTCCTTAAACTCGATGACATGCAAAGTAAACCAGCATGTTCAGATTTAAGGGGCACAACCTGAAAATAATCTGAGGGGACAAAACTAAGGCTCACTGTACAACCGCTTTCTGAGGCCAAGTTAATAATCGGTTCAACAATGAAACAGTCTCACTAGTTTCAAACTTTTGTGAGCAATTTTGTGTTAAAAACACTTCATAGGAAAATACAGCAGAGCTGATTGCTGTACAAGAAGGGCTTTATCTTTGTGGGCATGCCAAATTTCAGGGCGTTATCTTGCGTGGTGACCCGGTACAAATTTTCCAAGAAACTGGGGAGGGCACAACTGGGTCAAAGTTAATTTCAGCTCTTTTAAAAATACACAAAAGGGTGCTTTAGGGCTTGTAAAATTGACCCTCTGTAAACATACAGATTCCCTGTAGAGGAAGCATGCACTGCCTGGGCAAAAGTGAACCAGAGGCACAAATGAACCCGTCTGGGGGAACAATACTTTGCTTATATTCTTCACACTCTTCTCCTCACCTTCTCCCTTTGAGATTTATTTTTTTTATTTTTTATTTTTTAAACAAAGCCAGCCCAAAGGTAGGACAGGTCATCTATTTGTGGGGCTGGACTTTTCATAACTACACAAGTGAAAGCTCCTCATTAAGTCATCCTCTTAACGCTGCAAGGAAAGGTGAAACAAGCCTCCAGGAATTTTTTTTTTTTTAACTTTAGAATAGTATCAGAGGAACAAGAGCAAATATTAAAAGATTGTTGCTTATGTTAGCCATGAGATTAGTATTGTGAAGCCCTCTAATACTGACTGGTCCTCAGTAAACGCTCTTGCAGTGAATTGACCCAACTTTGAGGACTACAGCCTGCAAATTCTGCCCTGTCATCATCATTATTATTTTATGTATTTTTTTTTTTAGGAGGGGGGCTTTTAGCTCCTGTGTTTAGTGTATTACAAAATGAGATAGGAGTGAATAATAACACAGTGGGTTTAAGTTTTAGCCTAGCTACAGTATCTTTACATGGGTTACTTTTAGTTGCCCCACCCCCTCCAAAAAATAACTTTGTCACTTCTATTAAAAAATAAATAAATAAATCCTGCAGGTTAAATGTGACACAATTAATACTATTGCTATCCACAGATACGGCGTCCTCTAGCTAAAGTCTATTTATGAAAGTATCAAGCTAGCTGTTCACATGTATGAAGAGCTGCTCAATGAAAGCAGTTATTTTCCAGAACGTAGACTATAACGTTATTAACGTTCGTTTACGACTTCGTCATAGCCCCAGCGGACGGGGTCATCGCTCTCGGGGGAGGCATTCCTCTGACTGCCCAAGTCACAACACCGCCCGGCTAGAATTGGCCAATTTACCAAAGGCGAAGAACTCAACGCAGCTCAGGAGAAGGAGGATGCCTTCTTTCTGTTCGGTTAACATCTGAATGGTACGAGCTTGTGTTCATCGTCCTAACCCCTGCGTTCAGAGAGAGCTCACGGGGAAATTCAAACTGACGGTTTACACGTAGCTAACAAGCTAAGGATCACATACCAATCACCTCGTGTAGCTCGTAATCATCTTTGTTGATGGACCAGGGTTGGGAGCTCAGGTCCTCCGACATGGCTGAGGGATCCGCTGGGGCAGGACTCTCTGTGTGTAGAAAGGTGGCGAATCCAAAAAGCGGGCGTAAAAATTAGTCAAAGTAATCCAAACAGGACTAACAAGAGCGACACTTCCCCTTCTTTGCGAATCCTGCAGCACTCCTGTCATTCCCAAAGTTTGACACTAGCCTAGCAGCCCCGCCTACCGCATTCCTACTGAGAAAATGTGACCCTTCCTGGCGGACATATTGAGTGTGGCACACTATCGATGCTGAGTGCTGCGGTTCGGAAAACTGCCGAAACAAGCCGAGTGCTTCCGCCACACTTTTAATGGCGGATCCCACGCGACATCGCCCCAGAGTGTGCCCTTACAGGTTTAGGTTCAACTTATTACCTCAATATAAACCACTTCTTTTCCACTAAAATTAGCACATTATGCTTCTACTGATTCATCATATAATATAGTTTGAATGGCGTACAATGTGAAAACATCAAACCACCAAGCTAGGCAACTGAAACACCTGACAGGGAAAAGTCAGGGATTAACATTCTCAATGAGCAGTCTGTGAGAGGAGGCATGTTTCTCCAGCAAGAGCCTGCCTCTGATTGGACAGAACCACGTATACTGCTTTCTGATTGGGTGTTCGTGCGTTTACTGTAAAGCGTACACCACAGTTTTCCTTACCGCATTAAATTAGAGACCTCTGGTGGTTTATTTTATACCATACAGGATTTGCACAGTCACAACAAATGCAGGGAAACTAAAGGTATATTTCATTTTATAGTTCCATATTATTAATTTTTTATTAAAAACAAACAAACAAACAAACAAAGACTTTGAATAATACACCACGTTAACTTTATTCGTTTATTTAAAAAAAAACAACAACATTATTTTAATTGGTCTAAAAAGAGCATTTTAAAAACACAAACTCAAAAGTAGAGATCCCACAGTAACAGAATTGCTGCACAAAAAGGCAGGTGTCAGCTGTCAGTAGAACTGAACTTGTGAAAGTATCAGAGCCAAAACAGTTCTTCCTCTTTAAGCTTCAATTTCATGAACAAGTTTGCTCAAAAGAGGAAGTGGCAAAAGAATGTACCCTTCTTTTCAATGCAACACACATAAAACACAAAATAGGGCCACACAAAACCCCTGTTAGAAGTGGAAATCTCATAATATGATAATGACTCTGTGCACTGAGAACTTTGTTGCTACTGTGCAGTCTCACTTTCATAATGACAGTGTGCAGGAATCTGTATCGTCTCCAAAGGAAGTGCAATTTGAAGCAGTAAAATATATACATACAGTGTAATCATGAGATTCCTCCAATGTTGCATTTGGCCACTGTCCAACATAATCTTTTAATGGAATAACAAAAAGGCACTTTGAAATATGATTAACCACCTGCTCCACAGTTATGGCAGCGACAGAGCTTTGGCAAGCCGAGTCCAGAACCAGGCCTGCGTGCAAGGCCGGGTGTAGTCACAAATGGTGAGGAAGCGTAAAATGCTGGGGAAGGGCTTTGTCATCGGCTTGTAGATCACTGGAATCAGGCGTTTACTTCGAGCTCCTGAAATAGAAAAAAAAGAATATAAATGATTAAGCTGCATGCATAAGCCAGAAAAATTAAAACAGGGTTGTTTAATATAAAATATTTATATATGTGTGTGTGCATTACCAGGACAAAGGCTGAGAGCAAACTTGGTCTGAAAGTCACAGGCATCGCTGTTGAGATATTCATCAGAAATCACCACCACCATCCGTTTACACCTGCGTGCAAGGTCACATATTATAGTCAGTTGCAAAAACTGTGAGAGCAAGAAAACAGAGATTTCAGGAAACACGACTGGCTGAGAATTGGATTTCTTCTGTCAGGTGACTTTCAATATCTGAATTTCAGATGAAACTGACGTTAGTTATGTCTGGCTTTCTAAACAATCTCTGAACTTTCCATTTCTACATTTTATCGACACGCACAGGCACGAATACACAGATTATTAACCAAACGGCAAACAAGTCTGAACCACATCCTGCGCTAGTGCATGCTTCATGACTGCGCCTGTTGGAATTCGTGTTGCATCTGACTAACAAATGCAAAATTGAATTGCAAAAAAACAAAAAAAACAAAAAAAAAAACTGTAAATCAGTATCATGTAAACTGCTTTTTTTGGACCATAATGACCTACTTGGAGTTTCAGACTCACACCTGGCCCCATAACGTCATTCGCTTAATCACTTTTTCAAAACTGAAAAGACCAAACAAAAACCAGGTTAGTAAATGTGTCAGTGTCCCACCTCTTCTCGATGAGTTCACTAGTGATGGTCCACACGCAGGAGCCCGGGAGGACGTCTCTGTCGAACACACACAGTTTCAGCTTGTAGTCCGTCTGCTCCAGCTCACGGATCATTTCGTGGACGAACGCAAAGTCGCTCTGGCAGTAGCAGATGAAGGCATCAAACATCTCGGGAACCCCTGGATTCAAAACATCTCGATTCAACTCAATGGTTAAAGTTTCACACAAACACACACACAGAGGGCCATTAATCAGAAACATCTCGCATCACTGACACAACATAAAACTCCTAGAGCAAAGTACATAAGAATAATAAGAAAACCACAAGGCTGCGGAGGAAACAGGAGCAGCGAGGCCGTGTAGCAGTGCACGATTAGTGCTTCAGATAAATGGTCAGATGAAGAGACAAGTGACAAGTAGGAGTGTTTTTTTCCCCTGTGATAGTTTACCACAGAAAACACCCCCGAACAAACAAACAGCTACAAAGTCTCGAAGTTTCGAATATATAACAGATGAGTCTGTGCTGTTTATTAAGGAAAAAAACTATAATAAGTTGATATTAATAAGTATTGTGAATTTCGAAGGACGCCTACATTTACAAAGTGAAGGAAATCATTATGCAAATACAGTGATCGCTGATGTAGCTGGTTAAGCTGCAATCAGTTAAAACTAATGCATATAGGGCTGCAGAACTTAACCATATCAGCCAAATGTAGCAAAGAGAGCTTTTCAGTGACAGTGGCAGTAATACTGCACCGATGCTGAAGATGAGCAGATTAGAGGACATGTGCTGAGTCATTTACGCTGTCTTTGAAGCGTTATTGTTAATGCTAATGGGAGGTTCTTTATAAAATATTTCGACATAATGTGAGCATATGTGTATGCATATATATTATTGTAAGTTCATACAAATGCTCACCTTCAGGGTCATCATCCACAGTGATCCCAGACCTCTCAGGGGTGCGAGGGACACAGCTGTCGACCTCAGGAACCTGGAGCGGGGGTTCAGCTTTCTTTTTAAGATTCTCACAGTACTTCCGGACATCCTCATCTGGGAACAAAACGGCGCAAAACCGCACACATGAGCGCAAACATGCAGTCAGTTCAGGGAGATGCTTTGGGAATGTAGGTACAAACGCAGCAGACTCCATGTGATGGACATATAGCTGTGTTTAAACTCGGTTATTACACTAACGCTTACGCATTTGGGCAAATATTGCGAAAGATACTCTCTTAGTCACGAGTGTAAGATCTATTTAAGCAACATTGGAATTCATTGTTAATAATTTCCTGAACCAGGCGACAGGGGCAAGGTGGGGTACAAAAGCAAGCATGCATTAAGAATAAGCAGAAGTTATGACCGGTCCTAATCAATGCAACAACAAAAAAAATCGATCCTAATCGACGACAGGCATTTATTTATTAAAGACAAGTGGATCTAAGTGGAATGGCAGTAACGCACTTATCAGTGGTCGCAGATCCTCCACGATGTCTTCTCTGTCCAGCTCCGAGAGCATTGACAACAACTTCCCCACTGACGTGTCTGTGCTCCGGGCCTGCCAGTCCTCCAGAACCGTACAGGTTGGGTTTTTGGACACTTCGTAGTTCTTTATTTCCAGGTAGTTGAAGCCCATGGCCTCTGCGAGCGCCATCCAGTCCGCTGCTACCGTGTGCTTGGGGTTCAGATAAAGTCCCAGCTTTTTCCTCACGCTCATGTTTAGCGCAACGAGAGGAATCTTCTCCAAGTCAACTTTCGAGTCGGCGCAAGCCATGTTCCAAAAGTTTCCGGTTAAGTTAACGGAGTTTTTTGTATGAGTAAGAAAGACTAAACATTATAACGATAGACGTGATTTGAAATGCTGTGTTGTGTCGGAAGTCTACAACACAACCTACCTGACTGAGGAAGTGAAGTCTTTGCGCTGGAGTGCGTCACAGACGGGGGGAGGAGATGTGTTATGTACCAAGTGGAGCTAACAACCCAAAGTGCGATTCTTTTATTTTTAAAACACCGACATTATTGTTATTACTATTACAACTGCGACCACAAGAGAAGAGAGCTTGTCAAGGATAAATGAAAGTTCTCACAGGAGCGAGCTCCACTGAAAATAAATAGACACGCACGTTTTCTGTTCCCGTTTACTCTCATCTGTATAGCTTCTCAGAAAGAGCGGACTGACTTCCTTGCTCTGATAAATGGAGGTCAAGATTTAGTGCATCAGATAGCAACTTTAATATAGCCGTTTTGTAACCATCACACATAAAGCAAAAACAAAGTATAAATGCACAGAAAACCTGCAAGAACAAAGTAACAGTAATCTGTTCAAAACATCATATGAGGTCATTGCAGGTGATTCTGAATCATAAAAAAACCACACTGTGGTTTTTCACAGTGGCTGCATAGCCGGAAACGCAGCGAAGGATCCATAGAAGGCCCTCGATGTGGCAATTTTCTACAGAACTGATGGCCTGATCGGTGAAGTTAAAGCACCGTAACATGTGCTTCCTCAAATCCTCATTCTTCAGCTTCCCTGAATCAATACATCAATGTGCCAGACAGATTTTCATGGAAACAGTTCAAGATTAAATCAGTGGAGCGTCCACGTGTTCACAGGTTCTTGCTTCTGGAGAAGTAGAAGTCGATGCCTCTGTCCCGATGCTGTTTGGGGGTGTGAGACGGGCCTTTCTTTCCTCTTGGTGAAGGTCCTGTGCCACCCTGAAGAAAAGAAAGAAAGAAAAAAACTTTTTTAAAACTGTATAAAAGAAAATACACACAATTAAAAATAAAATAAGGAAAGAAATGTAGAATTTGTTTTTAAATACATCTGAGGGATGGCAAGATATTTCACTGGGTAGAAAAGACACAAAAACAATGTTATGTCACAAATTATATTAACATTTTTTTATTTTCTAAAACAACACAATGAAAGTGTCGACCTCTTCTGATTTTAATAAATGAAACACTTTAAGGGGAAGTGTTTCTCTTGTTGCGGAACTGGTGACAACGTGACAAGGGGCCCCAAATAGACTGGAGCAGCAGACGCTTTTCTATTTACTGAGATAGAAGTGTATATTATTATTTATGGAAAGTTTAGTTTAAGTTTAGATAAAGCTGAAGAGTAACATGTAGTAATATCTGCCAGATACATGTAGTGGGTTAAAAGTGCAATTAGGCCTTAGAGCTGTAGTAGATAAGAAGTACAAGAACTAGAACGTACAAACAATAGTGGAGTAAGTCTATTTATATCTAAGCGCTTTTATTTGCAGCAGTTATGGATTAAACACTAATATAGCAGCACTACACAATCACACTAACTACGTCCCCCAGACACCCACCGCTTTCTTGTTAATGTGTCTGCTCCATTCAGGTGCCATAACAATGGGAGCAGGATAGGTGTCGCCGAGGGTCACATGAGCGTGGGCCAGCGCAGCGTTGCTGAGTGACCATGGTGTGTGCACATCACCTCCTCTGATATTCTGCAACTCTGGAACCCACTGTCGGACGTAATCTCCCTGAAAGACAAACGCAAACCGATGAGTCAAAACTGATTTCCTCACATTTTGCCCTATTTTTAATCTCAATAATAAAGCAGCAAAGCCTGCACAACAGGTGACTCAGCAGTTTTGTCTTGAAGCGCAAAAGGTAAAGTTTTAGACAAATGTCAAAAGGAAATGAAACGGTGTTTACTTCGTCAAACGTACATTATTGTCATAGTCGAGGCCTTGTTTGATCATGTTGAACTTCCTGTTCTCTCTGGGGTCATTTCCAATCCCAGCGCTGTACAGCCAGTTACCATAATTGCTGCAGACATCGTGGTCGATCTTTGTAAGGAACATTTAAAAAGATGAGTTTTGTATTAATATCTGAATATTATATTCTTAAACAACTAAGCTTTGAAATAATGTATAAAGATAATAAACAACTACTGCTTACCAGAAGGGACTCAAACCACTCAGCTCCCATCCTCCAGTCAAGGCCCAGATCCTTTGTGAGGAAGCTAGCGACATTTTGACGCCCCCTGTTGGACATAAAGCCGGTCGCTGCCAACTCCCTCATGTTGGCGTCAACAAAAGGCACTCCGGTGCGTCCCTCTGTACGTTCCAGTTGCACATAAATTCACCTTTATATTCGTATACTACACGTACTGTTTCAGTTCAAAGAATAATTCATGCAGGATGAGTGAAGAGCACAAACCTTTCCATGCATCAAATAGCTTCATGTCCTTTTTCCATGGCACAGATTTGTCTTGAAGTCCTGAGTTGAAGTCACAGTGACATGAAATATACCTTTTCATGCAGACAACAACAATAATAATAAAAGTAACATAAAAACATCATCTTACTGTACCTTTGACCTGAAAAATCCTATTTCCGTACTTCACACTCACAAACCTGAAGTAGTCCCTCCACAAAAGCTCAAAAATTACCCTGTAGGACAGCAGGGAAGCTCATCAGATAGGGAAAAAATAAAATATGACAAATATAGATTTTCACATATCACCAGCCTGTGTGCTCACCAATATGTGCTCTGATTAGCTGTCCGCTCCTTCTCGTACTGCTTGATCTGATGATAAATATATCTGGGTGAAATGCAACCCATTGCCAGCCTGCAGGATACCAAAGCCGCACCATTAGACAGAATCACGGGAATTACCTCAATGAAATATTAAACTCTATGTAGCAAAGTGGAGCAGAGAGGCAGTGATACATTTGTACTCACCAAGGTGAAAACTTGGTGGAATAATCCACACCGATTAAACCGTTACGAGTCTCTTTGTACGTTGCAACTGCATCCTTTAAAACAGACATCATGGAGGATCTTTAATAGATCATCTGGGATTTTTTTTTCTCCATAGTTCTCTAAACAGCAGCTAATGTAAAACACATTTTGCACTCACAGTGTCCCAGAAATAGTGTTTAAGTCTGGCCAGGGCGTGACTCTCCCCACCACTGCAGGGGAAGGCTGAGCGAGGATCAATCACAGGCTCTGGAAGGGGAAAAGCGTTTCATGATTAGGCTTGAATCATAAACACATAGAATAAATGCGCGGACATGTGTCTTGGTGGATTGTTCACCTGTCTGTTGCAGGTCCTCTGCTGTAGGAATGGCTCCTTCCTCGAGGCCTGGAGGAAGGGGATTTAGCTTCTCTGGGGTTGAGAAGACTGGCCTCACCCTGCCCTCGCTCTCCACTGCCTTTCTGAACTGAGTGTACACATCGGGAAGCCTAAAAACAGAGGGAAATATTACAAGGCACTTCTTAACCTGCAGTGTATCTTTCACAAAAAGGGTAGCTTCCTCTCTGTATCTGCTTTCACACCTGGACATGTGGGGGAATGGAAGATCATCTCTGTGGTACAATGTAGAGCCCCAGCAGGTATGAACTTTGACCTTCATCTGTGCACACACATCTTTTACCCTTTTCTCCACATTCAGCTCTTCTGAGGTAACCTGTAGAAAAAGCACATGATGGTGAAAACCACGCTCCAATGGCCAGACAGCACTTTTGCTGTTATCTGTAATATGAGAGAGCACCTCTTCATGGAAAGCCACACTACTGACAGAGCCCAGTTGCCTGATGAGGTCTGCAACTACTTCCTCTGGCTTACCCCGTCTCACCACGAGATTGCTGTCAAACACACACACAAAATAAACACAGAGACACATATATAAGCCTCATTCCATGCCAGGCAAGCTGCATCCTGGGTAGAGTGCTAGTTGACAGGAAAAAGTGATGGGAACAGTGTGTGCAGAAGCAATGCTAATATAAACATAACCGCTGTTAAGTCCAGGTGCGTCCTGATCCTGTTACACGTATCAATTCAATCCTAGAAAGCCAAGGCCAGTGTCTTCACTGAGTTAACAATAACATGATAGAAAAGTAAACTGATCTCTTATAAACCTTTCATAGAGACTGTGAGTTAGCGACAGTGTAGCAAAGGCGAAACTTGACAGTGGGGTTAGGTAAAGAAAAATCTTGTGAGTGATAGTTTTATTACCTGCCTTTGCTGATCAGTGTGTTTCTGAGGTCTCTGATACTCTCCAGTAAGAAGCGCAGACGGAAAGGCCCAGTCTTTGGTAAGCTGTAGTTGTAAGTGCCCACATAGTGTCTGGGGTCCAAGCAGTACAGCGGGACTATGTGTTCAGCGTTTCTTTGGGCCCAGTGGAAAAGCTGCATATCGAGCATACAATAAACATACTGCAGCAATTATGTGAAACAGCACATTTGATTTTATGATAGAAACACCTTTGACTATTGATATGGATGGTAGAGGTGGGCTTGTTTCTGTCCTCCAAGTAGAGTATGTGACTCACTGAATTGTGTTAAATAAATACATTTTGTGTGCTTTTGCATTTTTTTCTATTTGCTGTTGCTTTCTTAAGTTGCTGTACATTTAACCACTCAGTACCACCCTAGATATGGTTTACTTTATAAAAAAAGAAAAAAAAGAAAAGAAAACCTAATAAACGAAAATTGAATTTAATATTTAAAATTCCCTGAAAGTTAGCAAGCATGCTCAATGCTTTTGTTTTGGGGGGGGGGGGGTTGGTTCAGTGAAGAATATCTCTAACAAGTTGATTTGTTCACATGTACCCATCTTAATTGGTGGGGTAGGTGCGGTTTTATATATATTTCTTTTTTTTTCTTTTTTTAAATTGTAACTAGATGTCACAAGTTTGTGGAAGCTTGTTTCCACCACCGGGGGGGAAATGCCAGGCAGAACCAATGTTTTCTACAGTCATTGGGCAGAGTCCAAATTTGGAATTTATTTTCGAGTAAGTCGAAGTTTCGAGATACGTAACTCGAATTTTTAAGCTATTAAGTCAAGATACTAACTCGAAATTTTGATTTATTTATGCAGTTTTTGCAGCTACGAAAATAACCTTAGATAGTGTTAGATTCTGTTACAGTATCTAACTGTATCTAACAGTTAGATACTTAAAACAGGATAGGGGTTAAAAAGCAGTCCAGTTTAAAAATTAAAAGTGTGTAATCATTAGTTTTGGGGAACATGCTTTTATTCTGGAGGTCTTGTACCGGTAGTAATACCGCTGTAACGTGGCTGCAGGCTATATTGGAGTTATTGTAATTTTAATGTCGACGTTAACATGTTTAAACAATTTCTTTAATGTCGTCAACAAATCAAATAATTAACATGCGAAGTAATCGTGTTTTTTTTTAAAACATTTAAGTTTAACAACGTCGCACTTTTTTCTACAAACTCATGTTCTTACCTCGTTGTCGTGGAGACGCAAGTCGTTTCTTAGCAAACATATTACTGTACGGGAGGAAGACATGTTTGCTTTGTTTCCACCACAGCAGCAATAGTCTTGTTTTAAGCACTGAGGAAGAGAGACCTCGGTGTCAGAGAGTTGTACCTCCCGGGTTAGCGTCAGTTGTCTCTTCGGCGGCTCCTCTCTGGCAGTCACGTTTTCAGACACGACGTTACAAAACGGCAGGTTTTGTAAGGTGGTTTTCTAACAGCTGCTCCGACAGTGTTGGTGTTAATCGTTTTTAGTCAAAATTATCTAACTATTTATATTGTGTTATTTTCAAATTAGGCTTTATACTGACATTTTAAAAAATAAATCATATTTCGTATTGTCTTTGGATAACTAAGTAGTGTGTTTGTGTGTTGCCTTTCCTTATACAGTCTTATGAAAATATGGTCCTAACCATGAGTTTGCAGAGTTGAAGAAAAGCTATTTTATTGAGTCTTAATTGAATTGAATATACATACACAATTTTAAATTACATCCCATTTTTTCTTTAAAACAGAGTTACCATGTAATAGGGATGTGTCTGTTATAACTATTATTCAGTTAGACTGACATAAAAACAACAAAGTAATAAAAACGTAAGGCACAATTACAAAACGTTCAGTCATTTAACCGAGCCTCTTACAAATGACGTCACAAAACCCCCAGGTGTCTACACCCATAGCCAGGTCCACAAAATAATTCATAAAGCTGTTCTGTAATATATAAAAGTACATATCAACAGCTGGAGATCATCTATGACAAAAACAATCATGCTGTGTCCTTTACTCCCATCCACTTTATCTTGGTGCCAAAAGAAACTTTTGATTTTGATAGGTCACATCACGTGCCCAGTAAGAATACATATGTAAGCAGCACAAATAGTAATAAGCGTAATACCCTTAACGTTACGATTATGAAGGGATCCATGGAGAATTTTCTTCTCCGTAAGTGATTCAGAAAAATTTGAGAACCTGTGATCTAAATAGAAAAGAATTAAGCAAGTGGGTGAAATAAAATGCACACTCATGGCCACTTTATTCCTGTCCAGCTGCTTGGAATGGAAACATATAATCAGCTATGTGGCTGTTATTCATTTAAGGATGGTCAAGAATACCTGCAGGAGTTCAAACTGAGCATCAGAATGGGGAAGAAAGGCTGTTTAAATTATTTGAACGTGGCATGGTTGTTGGTGCCCGACAAGCTGGTCTGAGTATTTCAGAAACTGCTAATCTACTGGGATTTTTCCACACAACCATCCCTACTGTTTACAGTTATGGAAGACCATGCTGAGTGCTACTCTTGTCGAAAAAGAACAGCAAATTGAACCTGCAGTTCACACAGGCTCACTGAAACCGAACAGATTAGAAAAATGTTTCTTGGTCTTATGTGCCTCAATTTCAAAGTCAGAGAGAGTCAATATGACTTAAGGGGAACAGATTTCTTTAAAAAAAACAAGATAAGGACAAATATAAAGCAGAGATGTGTTTCTGTTAGAGGAGTTAACCTGTGGAATAGTTATGACAGTGATTTAAAAAGGTGTAGTTCATTTTCCTTGTTTAAAAACATGTTTAAAAATAGAGTAATAGAAAAATATATAAATCAAGAATGAAAAGAGCAAAAAGGAGAAAAAAAAAACAACCTCTTGATTCTTTTGCTTTGATGTAGTTACTTATCTAAGGTGGAAAGTTTTTTTTTCTTGTTTTTTTGTTTTGTTTGTTTGTTTGTTTGGTTTTTGCTTTGTTTTATTATTTTCTTCAAGCCCTGTGTACAGGAGCTGCATACAAAAAGATATTTTGTGAAAAGGGTTGGCGTAATAAGCAAATGCTTCAGCCAATACCTTTTGATTAGCCTTGTCTCATGCTTTCTTTCTTTATGGTAGATTTTTGTTCTGTTTTCACTGTTTGTTTGTTTGTTTTTTCACTGTTTTCACTGAGATTTGAATTTGAATGCTAATCAATCAAATCAAATCAAATCAAATCAATTTCTGGTGATATTTTGATGACAGGGTCACAATTTGGTGTAAACAGCATGAAAGCATGGATCGAACCTGCCCAGCAGTTAAGCGCAGTCGTGGTGTAATGGTGTGGGGGATTTTTTTTGATACACTTTTGGCCTTTTTAAGAATTGTTTAGATACCACAGAGTATTACTGCTGACCATGTCCATGCCTTTATGACCACAGTGTACTCATCTTCTGATGGCTGCTTCCAACAGGATAACACAGCATGTCAGATCATCTCAGCCTGGTTTCTCTAACATGACAATGAGTTCACTGTACCCAAATGGCCTCCACAATCATCACATCACAATCCAATAGAGCACCTTTGGGATGTGGTGAAACAGGAGATTCCCACCATGGAGGTACAGCTGCCAAATCATAAGCCCAATAAGAAAGTTGTTGGTAGAGTCCAAAAGAAAATATCAATTTCAGCATTCAACCATCCATCTATAAATCATGAGATCACAACTATAAATACATACATTAATGGGGAAAAAAAGTGTCATAAAAGTCAACTTTTAATTCAATTTGCAAATTATAAAAAATCATTCTGAAACATAGTCTTAAGACCTTCAATTTATTAAGTTAAATGTACAAAAGTTCAATGACTTGATACATTTCATGTTTCAAGGCTTTGTCATTCAGACCAAACAAACTCCGTCCCATTCGAAAGCCTGCCAGTCTGTTCATCCTGCCTACCTTCTCTTAAAAGAGGCAACCATTCATTCTCCTGTCTAAATCACAGTACAATCTACTGTATAACGTAGCTATTTCAAATAGATTTTGTTTATAATGTAAAAAGAAATTTCATACAAAAGTGCAGAACAATATGTATGTACAGTATAATCTTTTGTTGGTTTTTCCATATAAAAGATTTTCAGCTAATCCTGCGTGTGCTTTCTACTAAACAGCCGCTCGCCTTACAAGGAAGCTCTCTGCTTTGGCAGTGAACGTTTGTGTTTGCAAGCACACTCAGGTAAGGCACTAAGGGTTGAAAAGATTGGATCGTCATTCTTTTAAGTGCCTGTGTGTTACAGCAAGTCACGACACCTCCGACATCGACCCCCCCACCCCACAGTTAAAGTTTCATTTCATCTCCACTTTAAAGAACACATCATTCCGCTCCATCCTTCCAACTCAATGTTTTGTTTTTTTTGGCAACTTGTAATAATAAGCTCCGCCTCACATGACGTCACAGAGACCACGGTGTGCCGTCAAAGTCATTAAGAGACCCATTCGAGATGGCGTGGAAAGCTAAATAAAGGCGTGGGGTGAAGTTACGGCAAAAATATAAACAAGACGCTTCCTTCGGTCTAATTTCACAATCTTTAAAATTTTTTTTAAAAAAATGTGACGTTAATGCGTCCGATTTGGTCTGTGCACAAAGCTGCCATAACACAGGAAAGGCTATATGGGGCTCTGAGGTGGCAAAAAAAAGTCAGACATGACTAATACTGCACGTTTTCTAAAAGTTATCGAAAGGTTTCAGTCTCTGCAACGTTTCTTTGGCCACTTCTGAATGGAACAAGGCTCGCTGCATGGGAGGATGGAATGACAACAGTAGTGTTGGTATTGCTTAAGAGACATTGCACACGAATGCGCAAAAACAGTTCGCTTCTTCTTTTTCTTCTTTTACACTGAAACACAATTCTCAATAATATATAAAAAAAAATGCATCAAATAGAAAAATATCTCCTCGGCTGATTATCCTGCACGTGCATGATATCAAAAAGTGCAACATTGACAATCCTTCCTAAAATGGGCTTGTTTTTGTGAGTGCTTGTGAAAGCAGGGTACTGGTGACCCTCGCAGACGTTATAAAAGACATTCTTACTTACAAATTCTTATTGTAAGGCGTTGGCAAAAAATACATTTACATTTTGTTTTTCTAGAATGACAATAGACATCTCATCTGCTAGGATGACTTTATATGCATCATAGAAAAATATTTTACCATCTTAATTCTACCCACAGCTTTCTTTAGGCTGATGAGAAACTTACAGTACGGTCACGTGTGATCAATGTAATCACAATTACGTCTCCTCGATCCCGAGACGCTGTTCTGCAGCAGTAAGTGGGTGTAAAGTGATACCTGAAGGTTGAGACGCGACACTTTGCTCTAACCTCGGTCACTTTTCCTGCGCTTGTTAAAAGGACAGCAGTCTGGAGCTTGTGAGACTGCATTCTTGTTAGTGCCCTCCTGAGGGAACACCAGGCAAAACCTCAGAGGACTCTGGAGGTCTTGACAGCAGTCACCCTTCCCTCTCAGGGAATAGTCCAGGTGGAGCTAGTAGGAGGCAGGAGTCTCGACAAGGCAGACACTAGTGGTGGATAACAGGAAGTTGGGAGTGGTACTGAGCCCTGGAGCTTGGTGACGAGGGGAGGGGGCCCTGAGGATGGGACGGGCCGGAGAGGAGGGGATGCACCGGGGCCACGGAGGCCTCACAGGCAGGGAAGGGGAAGGGGATCCACAGGAGCTCAGAAGCTGCCCTGAACGAACGGGTGGCTGAGAAGAAAGTCTGCAGTGGGCCTCCACTTCTCCTCCACAAACACCTGCCGCAGGAAGTCCCTGCAAGCGTCGGACACACCCTCGGGAAGCGTGGGCTTTGTAGGCTGGGTGGCGATCTTAAAAATGGCTGCCATGGCTTCGTACTCGGCCCACGGGGGTTTCTGGGTCAACATCTCAACAACGGTGCAGGCGACACTCCTGAAGGAAAACAGCACAGCAGGAAAAATGATTTGAAAGGAGCTCGGCTTGTGTCTATTGTCTACCTTGCACCTCCAACTGTTGTGTCAAATACCAGAGTTAACCCTATGACACGAGCTCAAATCCAAACAAACTTATTCCAGTATTGTACTCTTTCTCTAAAGCTTGGAGCAACCAATTACGCCCTAGAACAATGGGCCCAAAAACTGCTGAATCTCGCAAAAATCTACATGGAAGACGCATAAGTTAACACTGTTTGGCAATGCAATGATACGTTAGTATATCTGGCTTCTTATCAAGTCTTTAAGTAAGCGCGCTCTCTTAGAAAACTGTATAAAGTGCTCCAATCTATCGGCACATACAGCCCTTATTTAAAGTTCATATTTATGTGAGTTTCTGAAGTAGCTGAAAAGTTCATTTATTCCATTTATTACTCGACTGCATTTCTAATTTCAACGCCTCAGTGTGTTAAATATCAACAGTATTAGTAAACAGAGTGCATATCGCAGCAACTGATAACAATATCATTTATTGCTCAAGGTCATTTTATTGCTTTTGCTTTTACAGCGACGGCAGCAATCTGATATTGTTCGCCCCTTCAATCAATACAGTTCTATCTAATAATTTCCTTACCACACATCAGCTTTCCTCCCATATCCCTCCCCGTTGATGACTTCAGGGCTCATCCAGTAGGGGGTGCCAGTGACAGACTTGATGCCTGTACCAGACATGCAGATGGTCTGGATACGTTTGCTGGCTCCAAAGTCTCCCAGCTTCACGTTTCCCGAGGAGTCTCTCAGGATGTTAGCACCTGGTGGATCGAAATAAAATGAGCTTGAAAGTATTCAGGACTCTCCCGAGAGCTGTCAGACGCAAAGGGACGCTGACAATTTGGAGTTGCAATTATTGTTTTGGGTAAAAAGCGATTGGTGCCAGCAATTCAAGCTGACGGAAGAAGGCGAAAGGTCTTGACTGTTTGGGTAACTGAATACTGGCAGACTTATTTTTAAAAAGCATATCTTTCAGCAGTCTTTATACAAATCCTGCGCTTAGTCAGCTACGCCAAACAGGGAAGTTTATCTTTCTTTCACTTTTCTCACACTGAGAAAAAAGCCTCGTTGGGTTCAGAAAATGAAATATTAAATAAACTGTCTGCTCCACAAGAGACACGTCGAACCTCAACACCCTTTCTCCTCCTATCTTAGTAATTTTCCGAATGTAGCTCTGTCTATCCCATTTCCTTCAGCCACGCCGCTTGTTTGATCAGTGACTAATGTGCACCACTTGCCACTCACCCTCCACCCCCACCAAAGAACTGGCAGGCTGCAAAAGAAGAAACTTGGAGGCTCAAACTATAACCTTTACTTTTTACTGCCCCGAGCTGCTTCTTCCACTGCCTGCACGTTTCCTGTACGTAGGACGACAGGTTCTCTGATAATTCCAGCCTTTGCAAATAAATTCAGAGAAACTTCCAGCTGGTCCGGAGTGAATGTGGACGTGTGTGTGGTGCCAAGCTTAAGTCCTTTTTTTTTTTTTTACTGCAAAAACAGAAATGTTCTGTGGTGAGATGAACACACCGTATATTACACGTGCAGAGCCTTTTTGAGTGGAAAGATCACACCCACATGTGCTCTTCATAGAGCCCTGCCGGGTCCTGTGAGACCGACTATCTTTTTCCCCCACCAGACAGTATATTCCCCTCTTTCTTGGCCGCCGCTTAACGACCCAGTAACTCCCAAAGCTGTGGGCAGCCAAACCAAAACCTTTCCGTCCGGTGCTGAGCATTTTTAGAACGGCCAGTTTCACCAGCACGAAGCCTAATATATCTCAAAGGGGAGTTGAAAATAGCACATTTTTCTAGGCACGTTCTGCAGACGACGAATGACCAAATGAGGAAATGTCAACCCGAATGAAAATGAATGAATCTGTAGTTTTGACCCCCCGCCTATTGCAGAAGCTACTGCTATAGGACCCCATTGAAGAAAGCATTTCCAAGTGTGAGTGTTTACCGGTTACAAATCCAATTAAAATCCAACCTTGGCCTTTTTCGAGCTTGCGGCTTCATTTACCTTTGATGTCCCGGTGTACAATCATGTTGCTGTGCAGGTAGGAGACTCCTTGGAGGATCTGCCTGGTGTATCTCTTCGTCACCTTCTCCGTCAGGGCCCCGTAGGCTTTTAGCTGGTCTTTTATCGAGCCCTAGAGAGACAAACAGAAAGCCTGTGAGCGAATGAATGGATGGGACGGACACGCATGCGAAATTAGAGAAAAATCTACATACACTTATTTTTCTGGAAAACGTGGGTGTTCCAGCTAATTTGTTTGGGGTTTATTTGTGAAAGCAGCCTCTAAGCCAATTCTCAAGGCCAAAAACCAAGAATGTAAGCATATAACGTGCTGACAGAAGCCTGTTGACTGACTTTGAGTCCAAACTGCACCAGTGAGCTGCATTTCCTTCAATTTCCTGTTTTCCGCTCCTCCTGGGGACACGGCAGGAGCTAAGACCTGATCCTGTAACACCTGTGACGCACTTTTGGACTTGCGGTGAAAACAAAACCTCTGCCTCCTCACTTTCAGCTGTCAACGGGACACCTTAGGAGCTCTCGGGGTCTCTCCGAGGGACACACGGCCCTCCCTCCCTCGGGCCATTAAAGTGTTATCGGTCAGGCGCAGCAGTGAAGCCGTGCCACGCAGCCACACAAAAGCTTGGCTCTGTCACCTCCTGTCTTGCTTCTGCCAACTCTGGCGAAACGTAAACATTTCCAATTTCCAGACAATGTGTGACTAAGACACTCAGCGTCTCTGGGAAATTTAAAAAGAAATAGCTCAGGAAATATTAAAAGCAGGCTCGGGGACAGGGTCCGCAGGCGACAGTAGCTCATTAAAGTTGCTCATTTAGGGAGAATATGATCTCATAAAATGAGCTGTTCTGCTGACATCAACTGCGTGGAGGACATGTTTGTTGACAGCTGGTGACTTTTCTAAATAGATTCTAGCAGATGTGGCTGGTAAGGGTTTGATTTTAATGTTTGTGTTAAAATGTCTCAGTACCTATCTTTATAGCCAAACCAAGTCCGGCGCGCACATTCTCAGACGTTAATTGTTCTTTCGAAACTTAAGGGCTGCTCAAGTGTGATTAAATTTACTTAAAATGTCCCACAGAATACGCACCCCGGGCATGAACTCGACAAAAATGGTGAGTTTTCTCTGGTCGAGGTCTCGAAGGCAGCCGTAGTACTGCACAATCCTCTCGTGACGCAGATTCTTCAGCAGCTGAATCTCACACTCCAGAGCATTCACTTCCTGCAGCAGAAAAACCAAAGTTAGAGTCTTCAATTTATTAAAAAAGCCCATCGTATGTCATCAACTTCATGCAAATCCAAACAGTTTTGATATATTTCCCCTCACCTTGCTGGTTTCTTGACAGTCGGGATCAAACGGCACCTGCTTGGCGGCCAGCTCGCGGCCTGTGTCGGCATCGTAGCAGAGGTAGACCTCCCCGAACGCTCCTCGTCCCAGCAACTTTCCCTGTCTCCAGTTGACTGGCGCCCGTGGTGCTGCAGAAATGAAACGCCAGACTATGAATCCCCCCCTCAGTAATTAATTGTGTTGCTAAGCCTCCTAAGACAGCCAGCTTCTCTATGATATACGGATCTGAGAGCATGTTTAAAAAAACAAAACAAAAAAAAAACTAAAGCAAACGTCAAACTCCACTGATCACACATCAACTTCACCGAGACCAGACGTTAAGCGCACCGCAATTTGTTAAATCACTCCCACTGCAGACCCTTCTTAGACTGGGGAAACCCCAGATATCACAGTCAAGCAGTGGAACCGCAACCCACCAACAGACACACAAACTGTGAAAGCCTAGAAAGCTCATCTGCGCGGCTCCCACGTTCTCAGGCTCAGACTCCGGGACTTTGTTTTGGAACCAGCAGGCTTCTCTGTGGCTGCGTTAGACTGTTTGGTCGCGCGTGGGTGAGACGGACACCAGAGACCGACACATCGACCACAGACTTATGAGCCAAGCTTTGGTATTATGATGTAGACAGTTTCTGGGCAGGATGTATAGACTAAATGAGGACAGATGTGATTAGTGAGCCCGTAAAACGGCTTAATTTGGACGATGAGGGGGGAATTCTGCCTGTGACATACAGTACGACTGTGCATTACATCTATCCTCATTGATATATATTATACATTACAATGCATCTGTATAAGGAAGATACAACCCGGAAATAGTGGAACTGCAAAAGTTTTATCTTGAATCATTGAAATCAGTCATTCCTCTGTTTAAATTAGGAACCATCTGATCAAAGTGGAAGTGAACAACACCGCAAATCAACAGTTTAGTCAACACATAATTATGTGGAAGCTATTTTTCTCACATTTTTCAGTCACTTTCACATTAAAATACTCCATTTTCAGCCTCTCTGCTGTGAGGAGTTTCTGCTTTTCTCTTGTTTTATGCGATCGAGAATGCAAGTATAGTATTTTTTTTAAGTGGCTGCTTAGTTTTCAAAGATTAAATGCCTAATATTTAATCAAGCAAATGATCAGCACTAACAGTTGGATTGCCCGTGTCCATTTTTTGTATTTATATTGAGGTCATCGATGGCAATTGGTCACATGAGCCAAACACACAACTATTACAGATTATTTTACAGTGTCGAGCACACGTTCCCCCTGTTTCAAAAGATTTCAAGTGAATCACTTACACTTGGCTGTACCTCGCTGGGAGCTTTTGCCCAGTGAGCGCAGGTCGCTGTACTGCAGCGTGCTGTCTCCATTATAGCTTCGAGTGCGGCTGGAGGGAACCAGCTGAAAAAGATTCTCCTGCGGCATGAAGCTCCGCGGAAGTGTCCTACGTCCTGAAAACACATAAACGAACATAATCAGACTTGTCATACACTTTACTCTTGATTGCATTGTGAATCTGTTTTCACACAGTTAACTTCACAGGTGCAGTGCATAAAGTCTGCTCTTGGCCGAAACGTGAGGCCAGCCAGAGCAGACTGCCTTTCGCCACTCCATCCCACTTCCCTTCAGACAGGAAGCAGGGCGCTGTGTTTTTATACAAGCTTGGGTTCACCGCAGGGAAACGTAAATCACTGCTAGCCAAGGTTAGCCTCTGAGTAAGCAATTACTAGCAGCTGCCTGAAACAGCGAGCCAGCAGTGTAATAAATCTCCACGAGGTGCAAAGAAACTCTCTAAAAGAGGAGGATAATATTTCAAAATATCTTGTTTGAAAGTAAGAAATATGCATCTGAAGTTAGAAGACTGTGACCACACTGCAGGACAAAGAGTGGTCTGTGTCCGTGTTCTATAGACATGTTCAGTTGTTATTTCTGTGTAACAGCGCTGTTGTAATTGTTTAAGCAAAGCTGGTTTCTTACTATCTCCGTAATCCTTGCTGCGATTTGGCAATTGGAACTGGCGTGGGAAAGTCCCTCCTTTTCCATGACGACCTGAAAAGAGAGGATTGAGGCAGAGAGAGGTGTCAGCAAGTAAAATAAAGCCTCAACAATTAGTCTCGCATTACACCCAAATGACAGAAACAATGCTTCTGGATTCACAGTTATGCGTTTATCCACTTTTTAAGTCTAATAATGGCGGTTTAAATGCTTGGACGGGCACTCAGACACTGCATTCCCATTTTTGCTCATCCCTGATGTGTCAAATCCAGCTGTGAAGCAGCAGAATGGAACGCGGCTCTTTGCACGCTGAACGGGTCGCCTCCCTGCAGCCAATGCGGAAACTGAAAGCAGCATGCATGTGCTAGCTTAGCATTAGCTCTGAACAGTGGAGCAGTAACTAAAGGCGGGGTGTGGGGGGGCTGACGCATGAGAGCACTGACACTCTCCCCCCTCACACAGCAAACACACAATAAACGGAGAGGAGCGGAGCCACTTGGAATTGAAAGCAGCTGTTCTGTCAGATGACTGCCTCCCCTCATGCTGTTTTTGTGGCTGTATCCCATGGATACCGGAGTTATTTTTTGTGTTTGGCAGAGTGGGATGGAGAGGAAAAATCTACTCACAGGGAATGGTAAACAAATACTGTAGCCCTCAGCAGAAGGGCCACACAGCTTTACATCTGGGAGGGTGGTGCGTGTGTGTGCAAGCACGTGCTTGTGTACCCAAGTGGGTCTTCAAGTTCTGCTGCAGCTACAGTATGACGTTCCCTCATCGGCACAGACAATGTGCAGAACTCTCTTTTTTCATTTACAGCATGGGGGGAGCTGAAAGGGGAAAGAGAAATGGCCAGATTGAGAGAGCCAATGCAGCTTCTCTGTTCATGAGGGCTAGTTTGGCTTTATCTCTCATCCTGCTTCATTTGATCTGCCTTCTGAAGGAAAAGAGGACAGACCGGGACCCCAGGGACAGAGACGAGATGAGCAGGGGGCCATTGAGAAGAGAGGGGAAGTGATCATGCTGCGGCAGGGCAGCAACATCTATTAAGATGGGATGAGGTAAAACAGAAAAAGGCAGTGAATAGAGGGGTCTGTACAGGGGGAGTGTATGGAAGATAGCAAAGGAAGAGACGCAGTACTATCTTACTTCACCACCTTATCAAACTTAAGAAACACAGCCGAGATTCACCACAACCCATTGTTCATTTTACAGATACAGCCCTAAAATAATATAATCTTCACTTTCATTAGCATTCTCTTCAAGGGGAAACACTCTAGATAAGCAAGAGCCTCTCCTGTAAAACTGAATGTGGAGCTATAAGAACCACAGCAAAAAGTAAGAACAGACAAAGCCTCCAAATAACGAACACGCTTTTTACACCTCTCTTTGTTTGGCAGCTGGGGGCTGAGAAAAAGACATTTTTAGAATTGGAGAGAAACTGCTGCAAGATTTGTCCCCTCTTACCTTTGTATTCGAAGTTGAGGTTCAGATAATTATTGTCACGGGTGTTCTGTGAGTAAGGAGGGCTGAAATGACAGAAAGCATGAAGGGAAAGTTGAAAATTTTTTTGCTCTTTTAGTTGCTAATTTCCCCTTATCTTCAAACAAAGTCTGGCTACAGCTGCTGGCCTGAAACGTCAGAATGGGGCTCGACTGCAAAGCGGCACAAAACGCGGGGAATGGCTTTAGTATTTAAACTACCTTCCTGTCACTCACAGCTGATGTAAAACAACAAAGTGGCAAAATTTGAAAAGTTGTGGACTCACAAAGTCAAACTGCTCACCACTGAACTAGCAGCGATATAAACATATGTCACTAAATGTCTGTATGTGCATCCAACCTCTCGCCCTCCCTGGACATTTCCAACAAGCCCCGTCCCGACGAACCGACAGAGAGTGACGTCTCTGTTGACCGCAGGGCGGCGCGGGGCCACGAGACCCCTGGATAAGGGGCACGCATGCCCGTTCGCAGGGAAAAGTTCCATGCACTCGTTTCCTGCCATTGTTCTGCAGCCTGGAGCCCTGATAAGCCTCGTGCAGGTAGAACTGTTTCCGTCCTGCTCTCTCTCTGTCAGCTCCACGCTTGCTCGCTTTTATTCTCCCTTTGATTCAAATTCACTCTTTTCTCTCCTCAGCCTTTCCCACTTTACTCTCACTCTTTCGCCACTTTTCATTTTCTGGCTCAGTTTTTCCAGCATGTTGCTTGCTCACTCTCTCACATCTCCCACTCAGTCTCTGTTTCTGTCTGTCTCTCACGCACTCTCTCTCGTGATAACGGAGGAATCCAGGCGTCCAGATAAGAGTTCTGTCGCTATGGCAACAGCAAAGTGACCCGATTCCTTTTCCACACAGACAAGCGGAGGAAGGGTCGCAGGGAAGCTACGCTGGTCTTTAGCACATTTACAAACTTTGCTAAAAGCCTCTGGCTGTTGCAACACAGGCGCTCACATCCAAGTGTGTACACAAGCACTCTGTGATACAAACCATGTCTCACAAGGACGTGTACATATATGTATTACAGATTAATGAAGGAATCCGTATCTGTCAGTTTATGTGTGGCTGACAACCTCGTCCCATCTACTTAACAGCTGATCACACCAATCACCAGAATGTGAGCCATTTAGGCAACATCGATAAATTGCAGCTCCTACTGATAGCCTGAACTTAAGACGTTTAGGGAACAGCAGGAACTTAAAGAATCTACCGACTTTCTGCAGACATCTGGGGAACACTTTTAAGCCTCTGACATCAACACATAACCCACAAATGAGGTGTTTATCGTAACAATATGTTTAGTGCTGCTACAGAAAATAACCTTTATCACACACACTCCCCAATGTGCATGACTAGTCATGCATTTTCTTAAATGTGTGACTCTAGTAATGCACATGGATGACAAACCACATGAGAAAAAAAAAGCTGCAGTAAACTTTGAGCACACTGGTTTAAAACAAACAAAAAAAATTAAAGAAGAAGAAAGAATTCAAGCCTGCTATCTGCTATATCGGCTGAAAACAGTGCACGTTCTTGAGTAGCCACTGTATAAATCCACAACGACGAGGGCTATAAATCACCCGCTCCATGATGACTCACCTGTCCAGTGCTTGATCTATTGACTGACAGCTGCTCGACAGCGAGTTGTCTGCACTCCCAAAGGGATCCAACATCTGACAGATACAATAACACAAGGAGACCGAGGGTCACGGAGCATGCAATCATACAGGAGAGAGCATACCAAGCAGTGCGGGTGGAGTTGTGCTTGTTACTGTCTCACGTCTTAAGAATTTGAAGGGGTTTGAATAATGTCTGACATCCTCTTTAAATACTGCACAGAAATGTTATATGTGGCTATATAGCCTTGTAAAATCAAACTAGTGCTAGTACTTCTGCTGCTGCTAACAATACAGGGCAATCCAGTATACGAGCAGAGTACACAATGAATCACCGAAGACTGTTCAGATGATTAAATCTCGACAAAAACACAGTTCTGCCCAAGAGTTCAGCCTTCCAGTCAAGAACTCAAAATATTATATGGGAAAAGAATCTATGAAAACAGCCAATATTGGCCATTTCAGTGCATTAACTACAATAAATTAACTACATTTGGTTGAATAAATGTCAACCTGCTAAAGACATCAAAAAGATCTTTTTTCTGAAGTCTATTCAAACTTTTTCAAGAAGCAACAATGCATAAAGCATTTATTCGGCTGATGGACTCTTACACTTTGGTCTGGGTTTTCTGGGATGAACTCCCCTTCACTGTGGATGCTGGTGTAGGAGCCCTGGCGGGCGATCTGCTGCTGCTCCTCAGGGACGCTGCCTGGCGGCGGGGACGTCCGACCTGTGTGGAGGGAACCTGAAAGTGACGAAAAGAAGCACCAGGGGCGGCCAATAAAAGAGAGGGGAATGAAACAATTAAAGTTGAGCGGATGAGTAATGCAAAAGGTGGAAGGGGGGAGGTAAATGAGAGCGAGAGGAGAAATTGAGAAGTGGAGGGAGTGCGGGAAGATGAAGAGATGGGAACGAGGGACAGAGGGGAGAAAACGGCGTCACAGTGTTATTCATGGGTACGAGTTCAGCAGTGCCAGGACTGCAAGAAATGATTTACTAAACTACACTGCCGCCACCTCTAACCTCAATTACTGTGACGAATGCTCTCCTGGCTGAGCTGCGGCGGAGACTGAGCGCTCGTCCTTGTCACGGTAAAAAGATCTACTGAAACTATCGCAGACTGGGCTGACAGGAATACTGAAACAGCGCAGAGAGGCTAAAAGGCACTAAGACGAATAGAAGCGTTGGAAATACGATCAAAGTCTTGTTGTTTGACTGAAGGCTGCAAATTACAACCGCTTTGTCTCGACTGTTCAGCTTTTCTGCCTCTTTCCCCCTGACGCCACAGTCTGCTCCCATACGTCATCGAGGTACCCGGGTTCACATCTCGTCTTCACTCAGCCGTACACCGTGACCGTTCTCCCGTCACCTCTCATCTGCCGCTACTCCCCGCGCTCCTATCTCGGCCCGCTCGCCTCGTCTCGCACTCGTGCCTCGCTGGCAGGGAGAAAAACTGATCGAGGGCCGATAATTCTGGACGATTTATGCGCTTGCGGCCACATGACGAAGATAGGCTCGCAAGAGCGATCACAAAGGGTTCTCAGCTGCTATGCAAAGATGCAAACGTGATGGCAGGAGCGAGCACCGGTTTGATTCTGAGCGTGTCTGAGGCCGAGATACGACCGAGACGCTGACCTTTCTGGACAGAGCTGATATTAAAATAAACCAAACATGTCTGGGGACAAGGAGGGGGGGACTACAAAGTGTGACGTGACAAGAAAAGATTTTTTTTTTTTGTGCACAGTTTTAGATGAGAAGACAGAAACTGCTCTCATGCATGTGCTTTGAATACTAAAGCTACTATACATATTACATCCAAGTATGGTCACAGTTAACATGACAAAAAGCTAACAGGCCAAAGACAGCGGCCAGACAGTTGCTTAGCATGAGTGCAGGAGTTTGTCCTTGCTTTGACATGACAAGTCCTTGGCTGCTTTCACCTCCGGTTTGCATTTTCTACTCCGATAAAGCATGCGCCCCATCTTTTCCATTAACATTCCTGCGACTTTGACGGCCGTCTGCTTCGTCAGGTGACACTGATAAGTCATCCTTGAGGCTTTAGCACATGACTGAGAAACCTTTGCATCAGCAGAGTGCTTTTCTGCCTCCTCTCACATTTAACAACTAATAAAAACAGCATAAAAACACTTTTTTTAAAACATGGAAGCTCACCTGTTGAGTGTTTGCGCACCCTCTCTGAGCCCTTTAGCAAGGAGCCCTTCAAATCTCCCAGTGACCTCGATGACTTCATCTCGCTCTGTTTGTCCCTGCTGTTCACCTGTAGGTACTGGAAACACAGGAAGTAGGAGAGAGTGAAAAAAGGGAATCGGCTCAGCAGAGGAAGGGAGGACAGCATTACCTCATTGTTCAGTTACATCACCGTGTGTGGAAGCGGTTTGTTTCCTCATTTTGCAAAAAAAAACTAAAAGGATGACTTCATTCACCTTTGTTTCCACTAACTGCACAAAAGTGAGCATCTTAAAAACTCACATGGTTGTTTTTAGGAGTCTTTAGCAGTATCCTGAGCAGCCCATTGGCCCCCGAACTGCAGCCCAGCGTCAGCACCGCCTGATCCAGGTCCTCCTGCGTCTTCAGGGGCAGCAGCAGCTGATAGGACAAGAAAGCACACAGCACATGAGCTTCAATTCTCTATTGTTCAGCAACAAGAGCACGTGAATGCAGCAGCACATGTATGACATCAAGGGTTTCACAATAAAAAACAAAAAACATGTAAATAAACAAAGCTTTTCTTGGATCTTGACAGCTTGAGAAAACAAAACGTAACGCCACTTCGAGGACACGCGTACTGCAGTGCATACTGGAGGACTGTCACGAAAAACAACAGATAAAACTGTAACACGCCAGCTACACGAGTCATTCTCTTACCTCTTTCTCCATGAAGAACATGTCCATCTGCTGGCCAAAGGCCTCGGTCACTTTCTGCAGCAGCTCTTTGATCTTCAGCGGCCTCTGAAACAGGATGATTCTGGAAAAAGGAGAAGGCCAGCCGGGTCAGAGGTGGGAGAAAGACGGTCATGTTGTGTCTGGCTGCAGCTGAGCTGACAGCCTGCTGGCTACTGGTTTGTAGCATTAGCTTGCACCTGATAAATCTCTAAGAACCCGTTTTCATTTACTTTACAGCAGCGGGAAACAGAAGATAAACGGACGGGGGGTCAGCAGGGTCGAGGAGAGGAGTGAGCTGAGCCACCGAGATGCTAAGAGGGCATTAATCAGTGCAGTGAAAACAGAAAGCGCAGACATACTCTCCACTTGCATGTCTGTGCTTATCTACTGTATGCTTACGTGTATTCCCGTCCGAGACAGACCTTATCAGCAAAAGTCTTGTTGTGAGTGTGTATATGAGACGCATGTGTGTTTGTAAAACTTTACATGCATGAGTGTGCTTCCCAATCAGTGTGTGCATCGGCCACTGTTTCAACACCATTGGGCCTCTCCGCTAAGCCAGCACAAAGGCAGATGGGAAACTTCCTGAGAGGAAAGGGGGGGGAAAATCTGGAGCGGCAGCAAAAGCAGCAGGATGTGTGTCTTTCCCTCGTCTTTTAAAGAGTGACAGAGTGAAAGATACAGAGACATGGAGATATTTACAGACGACTGTGAGAGAAAATAAAGGGGGAGGCAGCCTGAGAAAATAAAGCAGAGAGAGAAGCAGAGACTCCTGTCCTGTCCTCCCCCCAACACCACCATCTACCTCCACCTCACTCTCTGCTTCTGAAGAATCTGCAGCGCTACTATCTCTTTATAGTATCCTGATAAAAGGGACTTGTTTTTATCCCATCACTTCCTCATCAGAGGCCAAAGCTTTGCCTATCTTAATGACCGCTCATTGGTTCCCTCATTTGGATGGATTCTGGGAAAAGGGGGGAGGCTGCAGATCAGAGGCAAGCGGCGGCACAGCTAAACACTCCTCGTCTCTGTTTAGATTTGGTGATGATGTGTGCGATAAAGAGCTGGAGGGATGTGGGGAAGGGGGTTTGGGGGGCTTGTACAAGGATGCGGCTCCAAAAGATATGGCTTTTCTTCCTCTGCATGCGGACACACTCAGTCGCAGAGGTTTGCAGAGTTGGAAGAATGCTTTCACATGTCCCAGCGCACTCTTTCCCTTTTGTCTCGTGGAAAAAAAAAAAAAAATCAAAAAAAAAAAAATCACAATAATATAAACACTAAGAGAAAAAAAAAGATTTGGCTCTGTTCCCGCTCTCTCCCTGACTGTAGACCTTGAGGTAGGAGGAAGAGCGAGTCGCTCTACAGCTCTTATTTCCTGCCCCAAACCTTCAGTGCTTGCCAATGAAAAGAGAGAGAGAGACCATCGGATCCGATTCCACTGTGGACGGACAACATGATCATCCTGACTCAGGGACTCCTGATACCTCGAGTTAGGTAGAGGACCCTCAAATATAATGCTATTCACCGCACAGCCTGGGATTAGATCTGTGCAGTCAGATCGTCTTGATAGTAGCTGCTCGAGTATGAAAGGAAGTTCAGATTATTTTCTTTCTTCTTCTAATCTAATAAGCCGGCTCGTAGGGTCTGTGCTGAAAGAGATTTTAGATCGAGATCGAAGAAATGCAGTTCAGTTTCCATTCACTGAATTTTTTATGAGGGTTATATTTTTTTTAGGCTTTGCTTTCTTACTTAGCTGAGAGTATTTGCAGTTTAAGCCCCGTTTAGAGGCTTAAACTGAGGAAAAAAAGTTTTTGCTAACTCTAAACCAGGGGTATTCAACATGAGGCCCGAGGGCCACAATCGTTCCAAAAAGAGACTTCAATCCGTCCTTCTGGAATATAAGAACTTTTAACAGTTTTACACCTTCTCTTATAATACAAATCTCCTACTGGAATTCATATTACACCACAATAATTAGGTAGCAATTAAATGAAAAAAAAATATTTTGCGTTTTTTTTTTTTTTTTTTCTACGGTGACTCCAGAGACAGTTTTATCACACATTTATCACTTTGTTTCATTGATCCCACCCTCTTAAAATCAAAGTAGGATGTACATGAATCACAATGTAAAATGACTTTGACATCCCTACTTTAAATAATCAGTTCACAATCGCAAAACTGCTTTTTTATTTTATTTAAATAAAAAACCCACAGCTATTAGTCATAAACACAACATTAGCTTTCATCGAGTCGTGCTTTTTAGACCACCTGATGTGGAAAACCAAAACAGTGAGCTGAAAGATCCTGCAACGCTCTGCAGAGCTGGTGTTGACTGTAGCCTGTTAATAATTCTCAGAGGGTTTGTCTCTCTGAGTGACCCTTTTCACTGTCGCATACCTCGAGTTACCTGATCCCCTGTTAATATACAGAAATATTGATTAAAGCTGCGTTAAATAAATATTTAAGTTACACAGGTTTTAATGTGATTTCGATCCTTTTCTGTTCTGGAAAGAGGTCGACGAGGGTGTGAATCGACAAAGCGGATGAAAGAAAAAAATCATTAAATAAAAAAGAGATTTTCCTTTCAAGTCTATGAATGGCATCTTCTAAAGTGAGCTGTTGGCTGTCTTTTCTGAGAGAGCAGTGTGGAGTGAAGGGAGCTCGTGAGAAAGGGAAGACTGCGAGACGAGGCGGAGGGGGGGGGGCAGAAACACAGAGACAGGAACATGAAAAACTCGTCTCTTCCTCAGCAGTAGCCAATTAGGGCTGTGAAAAAGTGAAAAGGCCCAGTGTGAAGCAGTGCTCTGCTGGCCGAGCACGCCGCTTTCCTTCTCTTTCCCACTCCTCTGAGCCTGTGGCTTTCTTATCACAGTATCGCTGAACCGATGCCCGTTCCCCTCGTCTATATTTTGATGAATCGAGGCAATTATTGCAGTAGGTTCTGGTCAGTTTCCCTTCAGTGTTTCCAGTGTTAACAGAACATATCGTGTTTGTCACTTCAGTTCAGTCTCTGTGGGCTCCTGAGCAAAGTTTTAGACCAGGGGTCCCCAATCCCAGTCCACGAGGGCCGGTGTCCCTGCAGGTTTTAGATCTCACCCTGGGTCAACACACCTGAATCACATGATTAGTTCATTACCAGGCTTCTGGAGAACTTCAAGACAGTTGAGACGGTAATTTATCCATTTAAATCAGCTGTGATGGATCGAGGACACATCTAAAACCTGCAGGGACACCGGCCCTCGTGGACTGGGATTGGGGACCCCTGTTTTAGAGTGTCAGAGTCTGCCAGTGGAACCAGTGGAACCTCCTCCAGAGCTGCGAGACCCAACTTAGCATCCGTGCGTGGCATGACAGAGCTGGGATCCCAGTGCGGACAAAATGAAGACCAACACCAAGTTAAGTGTCAGAAATTCTCTCTTTCTTTTTTAAACATCCCATTGGGTAAACAAACTATGAGGCAAAAAAACAAAAAACTGCTTGCTAGACTGTCTCCAAACAGTTTGAGTAACCAGCTCTGCCTCTTGAGTAAGTGAAAAGCTGGCCGTGTCAGCGAGTACAAATGTCTCGTGACTGAAAAATGTGGAGGGAAAGCAGGAGAAAACGCACAAGATGAAGCATTAATTTGGGGTGTGCCTGGAAGTCTGCGCATTGTACTCAAACGTTTGGCTCTCGCTGCATCTTTTTGATCTCCCTCTCTCTCTGACCCTCTTCTCTTTTTTTCCCCCTCTCCTCCCTCTTAAACAGCCCATCCGAGCCTGAAACATAAGGCCTCGGCTAAATGTCAAAGTAGAAATTTTCCCTCTCTTTATGCTCCTCTGGCATGTAACTGTGATTTCCTCTAGACACAAAGTCCCAGGCATGGCAAAGCATAACACACAAAAAAGATCCGAAGCACAGAGAAAAGGCTTGGACAGAAGAGCAGAAAAAACAATACAGAGGTTCAAACATACCGTTTTTCTCTCTCATGCTCCAGCTTGACTCTTAAATCCTGTTGAGAGGAAAAATAACAACAGAGGGGAGTTATGGAAGTGGAAAGTTAAAATGATTCATAGTTGTCTGTGGGATTTGGCCTGCCTAATAAATGAAAACGATAAGCTGGACCAGGAATTGAGGTGACAGAAAGCATTATGATGATACATGTTTTATATCCACGTTGCTGGATTTGCTGCGGATTTTGTTCTACAGCACAAAGACAACATTATCCTTCAACACTGACGATGGCCCGACAAATCTTTGTTTTCTATTCGTAGTCATTGCCAATGGGAGCAGGAATCTGGAGGAGCCTGCATGTCTGCATGAGGTAACGGTGTTACACTAACGCTGTCATCACATCAGTGCGGAAGAAAAAAAACGTAAGGGTTTACCCCAACAACGCGCAGAGGAAAGCAGCACCGTGACGGCCGGAAACCCTCTCTGCTCCTCGCTGTTTGTTTATGTCTCATCATAAACATTGCTGCTTTAAGAGGATTCGCCAATTATCATTCCACAGACACGCAAAGATACACGAGGAAACGACTTCAGAGAGGCACAAGGTGACTGAAGGGAACGATAAGCTGTCCAAAATGTGTTGGTTTAGTTTCTAAACTGCCATAAATGTACATAATACCAGAAACTATTGGAATGGAATACTCCAATACGGAATATTTTTGCAAGTACTCGAGCAAATACTGCTTTTGTCAAGATTACATCCTCTTGCATGATACAACTTGATTTAACTATAAAAAAAACAAAAAAACACCAAGCATCAAGAAAGGATTTTGTCATTCTGACGGACGGTGTCTGTAAGACAATGCTGTGCACAAGTCTTGAGCCAAACCTCCTTTCTCTTTGTTCTGCTATGAAAACGTGATTAAGTCCAGAAATTTAATTATTCACATGTCAGCATATATGGAAATATATTATATGAGGCAAAAATAAGAGTTTATAAATTTCTAATAGTCAATATTTGGTACAACCTCCTTTATTCTGCAACACAGCCTGAACTCTCAGTCAAGTTTTGATATAATTTCTTGAAGTAGTTTTCAGGAATAGTTCTCCAGGCTTCTTGAAGGACATTTAAAGCTCTTGTTTGGATGTTTGCTGCCTTTCTCAATATCATCCCACAGTGCTTCAATAATGTTGACGTATAGGCTCTGGGGAGGCCAATCCATGACTCTTATTTGTTGTGTGTTTTTCTATCCAGGTATGCTTTTAACTAAGAACAAAGAAGGGAGGGGCCAGAAGAAATCAGACTAGAAAAATAATAAAAACTGTGAAAAATTAACAGTGAAATTAATGGAATTAAAGAGTAAAAACAGAAAGTGACATGAAATAGAAATATTTCAATTAAGTGCACGTATATTAAACATGTACTAACATGTAAATATACTCAACTACATTACTAGTGATCCTGGCCATGCTCTAACCCAACAGTGTTGGGTATTGTAAGATTAGCAGTGCTCAGGCCTCCCCGGGTCCCCCTCTAGGCACTTCCCTGGCTGTTGAGAATCAGATGCTTTCCAGATAACGCTGCACAGAGTATCAAAATCTAGAAGCTACTTTTAGCTGCTCACTTATTCACAGGGTTTCGCCACAGCAGGCAGCTTTGCATGTTTGATTTGACAGTTTTTATGCTTGATGCCCTTTCTGATGCAACTGCAAAGGGATCTGACGTTACTCTTCTGCCTTCATATGTTCCATCAGTTCTGAGAAGACTATTTATTATAAGGACAGGCTGCACACCATGCAGAGATCATGTTGTTTCTGCAAAAATATTATTTTTTTATGTCTGCCAAACTGCATCATCTTTGACATTTTTCATAGATTCAACTAAAGAAATGTGAACAAATAATGTGTTTGTGTGGCAGGCTTTAAATAACAAAGCGCTTAAAGACACAATTTAAAATTAGTCCTTCGCTAAGATGTCATCCCTCGACTTAGGCATAGTTTTTTTTATGCTTGGATGACTCATAGGTCAGCGTTTAATATCTGAACAAACAAACAACAATTCTCTGAAAAGTGTCATGCACTGGACTGAAAAGGAGTTGTGTTTTTTTTTTTGTTTTTGTTTTTTAAAAGCAGCTGATATCCAAAGACTGGCTCCTTGGAAGCAAAATATGAAGAAATGAGGAGTGGCTCGAGACTTTTGCACCATGTTGTGGCGGTGAATATGCTACTCTTTTGTTTCATCATCTCCCAAACTAGATCACAACCTTCAAACTCCACTGTAGGGCTGGGCCATATTATACCGTTCACGGTAATACCGGTATAATGTTAGGCAACGATAGGAAAATGAAATATCGCGATAGAATGGGAGTAAAACGCGCATGCGCAGTGCCTTTGTTTTCATACGCACATGGCCGATTGTTGAGTGAAACAGATGAACCAGAATTGGTTTGTAAAAATGGTGCAACTTCAGTGATGTGGAACTGGTTTGGTGTTTGTCCGTCAGATACACGACAAAGCACATTTTTTTGCAGAACATGCAAGCGGCCGTCGTTATTGTCGTATTTGTCGGACTAAGATGCTCTTAAATCTGGGAGTAATCTGGGTCCTAAACTCCGTATTCTTCAGGTCAAACGACACTGCAGCATCACTGAGAGTTAAAAACTGTCTAAATTCTTTCATCTTTAATAAAACGATCAGCATTGCTGCTTTACCAGGTGTAACTATGAAGTTTAACTTCCAGGCATCCATGAAAACAAAATTTATTACATTTAACGGAGTTAGAAGTTAGCAGGAAGCTAGCGGAAGTTAGCTCGCTAGTTTCGCTAGTTACCTAAGCATGATATTGCATGTTCTGACTGAGAGATTTCTGAAAAAAATCAAACGTACAGCTCTGCTATCACTTCCAACATAAATGAAGACAGGAAACTAAACAGCAGTGACGTTTGTAGGGTTACTGAAGTTGGGCTAGCTGGTATATAATGATGTGCTACGTGATCGCTAGCGACACAGCTATGTTAGCATAACATAAACAGTGAAGCTGGAGGACGAACACTAACACTTTTCCACTTATAAAAGTTAACGTGAAGGTTCCTCATGGTTAGAGACAAATGCAATCGCATGGCAGGATGCTGTAAACGGACCAAACTTCAGTCAGGAGAACAACTGAGATAATCCATCCACAATACGAGGTTAGTCATTAATATACTGCAACAACATGGGAATAGAGCAGCTGCCAGAGAATTCAACATTAATGAATCAATGGTACAGAAGTGGAGGAAGCAAGAAGAATGAGTTCAATAAAGTTTGATTTATCTGACTGCTTTGTTTCGCTTAATGTGCCTTATAATCCCGTGCACCTTATGGTCCGAAAAATACGTACTGCACACTCTTTTTAACTTCAGTGGATATTATACATGGTTATGCTCAGGATATGTCAGCCCATTTCTACTGGAAATGCCTTTTGGTTAAACTTTCAGCAAGGAATTTGCATTTGCACTGTTACATTTTTATAAAGCTTTAATGTACATAAAAACCAGCTTCTTGTTTAAGTGAAAATAAATGGAAGGTTGTCTTTTTGCGCTAGTAATGTTGTGGAGTTGTATTTTGTCTCGCATCAATTATATCGTCAGTTATATCGTTATCGCAAATTTTCAAATATATATCGTGATAAATATTTCTGGCCATATCGCCCTGCTCTACTCCAGTGAATAAAATAAAAAAAGGAAGCAGGGCTGAGGAATTGAGTAAAAACAGAGTGACAGATAAGGTTAAAGAAGTGTAACTAAGCAGGATATGTGGCAGCTTTAAACCAAAGAAATACTGCAGCATTATACATCCTCTCAGCTCTTTAACTGAAATATGGCTAAGCAAGCTGATTCCCATACTACACAGGCAACAGAGCAATCAAAATAAAAACAAAAAATTTATATTTAGACACATTTTACAGCCAATTTTAAAAGTTCTTATAGATTCAAATCAGCACTTCAACAATTTTGAATGTATAAAAGGAGAAACAGCACATGTGGATGCGACAAGTACCTGTTTGTAGAGTAAGGTTCGGTTCTTGGGCTTGTGGCTGTTGTGCTGGGTGTAACAACGGCCCAAGGCTGCTAAGTCCTTCATGATGGAGTTAAGTGCCTCCTCGTCGTCTAAGGAAGAAAGAAGAAATGTGTCAGCTACACTCTGCGCTTAAATGTAGGAAGTAAAGCAGAAATACCTTATCTGTTTCAAATGACCTCACTTTATTGGTGACTTTACTGGCCACACACGAGCGCTCTTTGACATTTAGCATGACCTTAGTTTTTAGTTTGTGCCGGCTCAGAAGAGCCAGTGAGGCAACATCTGGCATGCCTCTTCCTGTTTTCATGTGTGAGTTTCCATTAATGGAGAAGAATCTAGTTTATGTTCGGTACATACCTAATAAGGGTAGAATTATCTCTCTATAAAACAAACAAACAAAAAAAAATATTGCCTAATATTTCTCTGAGATATGTGTGACTCAAGTCTTTCGCTTTGATGATATGGGTAAACATAACAATGCAGGCCATTCTTAAATGCTACACTTAAGCATAGAAAAGCCACAAAAGAGAAAGTTGTTTTAATAATGGAACACGTGTATGGGCTTCATGCATGCCTGTCAAAAAGGGCGACGTGGTCACCTGCAGCTTGTTTATTAAGCAGTCTAATACATATATATCAGTGGAGATATTTCAGGAGCATAATTCAGATAAAGGCTGCCTTTCTTCAGTTACAAATGTTATAAAAAAAGCGACTGCGCGGTAAAAGAGCAAGGCGAAAACGTTTCAATATGAAATATTTTGGGACTAAAGTGCCACATCCGTTTGTGTCATTAAAATAACCTTTAAGGTATTAAAGCCAACAATTCTCAGTTTTCGTACTCCTCACTTCACCTTTTTGACGTGCTCACAAAAAAGGGCATCCGGTCATCTTTTACTATATCAAAAGCCTTTAATGGAATCCGAGTTGGGTGATTACAGTATAAGGAAGAGGTCGCTGACCTCAGCTTCTTCCTGTCTCTCAGATATATCCAAGGTCTAGTCATGATAATAACTTTTAAAAAATGCACACGCAGGCACACACCTGTGCTGGGTGTGTGCAGTGCAATACAAACAGCACCTGCAGGAAAAACTGCATTCTTTAATAGAATAGATGTCTATGTGTGTGTAAAAGACCACAGGGAATGAAAGCTAGAGTCATAGTAACACAGGGAGCAGATGGGGTCTGGGATGGCATTTGATCTTGCTCCTACTGTACGGCTCTTGTGGCCAGCTGTTCTCAGACAGTAGGCCAGTACACCAGGTTCACTCAGAGGTCAGGATGCACTCATGCATAAACATCAGTTTACACGTCACTGTCAGACTACCTTTTGTTTTTCCTCTCATACCGAGCGCTCTGTAACTCTTATTCAAATTGGTATACCTTACTGTACGGTAAATTTTCTCATGGTTCATATTACATGAGTACAAAGCAACAGCCATTAATACTAATGGCACCTTTAATGACATGCTATCTTTCCCAACATAAAGGGGCCTATTTATTTCTCCTATGGCTTGTAATGTCAGTTATGAAGCGTGACAGACCAACTCTACTGACTAATGCTGGTTTTGTGGTGCTGCAGTTGTATCTATTTGCATAGGTAGTTGCTCACAGAGACTAACCAATAAAACCTACACAAACCCCAATGGCACGAAGCTCGCCTACTGACTCCTGGACAAGTGGGAGAGAACAGGGAAGATGTATCGACCAACCAGCCCTTTAAAATGAAACAAGGTAACAGTAGTGGGATATTATTAAAATGCAAACCAAGTAGACAAGCTATTCAATCACAAACTGGGCTCATTGACGCTAAACACGCAGCTAGCTAATTTTAGCTAATGTTAGCCAGGAAAAGCTAATGGTGAAAACAGATGACACAGTCTGTATCAACCAAATATCAGAGTTAAGAATGTATTAAAAGTGTGTTTTATCTCATATTTTTTTTATTTTCTCTCAACTTGACTATTTTCTTCCATCTCTTTACCCTAGCTGGTCTGAAAAGATGGCTGCCGCTCCCGGAGCCTGGTTCTGCTAGAGGTTTCTTCCCGCTAAAAGAGAGGGTTTTTTTTATTCCCACTGTTGCTTGCTCACAGGACGTCAAGGGTCTTTACCTTATAATCTAAAGCGCCTTAAGACAGCTGTTGTTGTGATTAGGCGCTATGTAAACAAAACTGACCTGAATTTAAAGTATTCTTCATTTCAACCAGAGCTCATTTGCTCCAGCAGCTCTCTCGTTATCCACTTATGTTTACCCCTAGTCCATCATCTGCCACTTAGTTGCATTAAGTTTCAGCGGACACTTCCAAATTAGCCACATGAGCGAAGTGTGAATGGCATGTTTCTCTTCTTTGCTGTGTGGTCCGGTCCCTCCACTTAAAAAGAAACTAAATAATGCCGACTGATAAGAAAAATTCCACCTACAAAAAAAACTGCGCCCACAGAGCAAACAGCAACAACAGTATAAGAAGTACTCTTGCATGGTCCAGACTGCACATTGGATTGCGTAGTGTCTGAAAGCACTAAAATGACTGCAAAGTCAGTATATCCAACAGGAAATCAGGCAAAAATATATATTCCTTTATGTTCTAACAACTTTATGAATACCTGTGTGGGTGAATTTATTTATTTATTTATTTTTTGAGAAAAGGACAGTAACTATGAGGCAGCTGAGTCATTTCTGGTAGTTTTCTCCCTTAAGGAGATTCTAGAGATAAGACAGATGAAATAACACCTATTTATGTAAATAACCTTGTAAAACAACACAATGTGTCCTGCCACCATCACACAAACGCACACAAAGTGCTGTAAACTGCCCTGAGAAGATGATAGGAGACCCGGGTACTTATGACGTATGCCGTCAGCAGCGGTGGCTGACTAACCGTTCGACCAGGCATGTCCTCTCTGAACAGGAAGGAACTGAATCACTGTCTAAGTTCTGAACGCGGAGCTGTGCTAACCATGTTGTTCCACATCAGGATATTCATGTATTTTTTGACTGACTCACAAGGGAAAAAACTCTGAATATGACAAATAAATAAATTAAGCATGCAAAAATATTTATTTTTTCTTCTGTAGTGACAGGATTTTACATGAGAGCAAAGCTGCAGCTCGTGATAATGTTTGCCATTATCAATTAATTTGCTGAATAAGCTAATTTTTGCACAAAATCCCTCAAATCCAACAATATTCTGTTAAAATAGAGAAAATGAGTCACAATACATAAATAAATAAATATGTAAACTGTTAACTATCCAAATACTAATCTCACAATCTAACTCTTGCAAATATTACCTCTGTCATTGTTTCTCATTTGCACTGCTTCTCTCTCGTAAAATCTGCTGTTTGAGTCCAGCCTCTACAGGCTCCAGACTACCCTGTGCACTTGCAGTCAAGGATACAAAACAAACAGAGGCCAGCATGTGTATGTGTATGTGTGTGTGTGTGTGTGCGCATATGTGTGTGTGTTTGTGCTCTCTGTAGCCTATGGATAATAGCGGAGAAGCGAGTGTGAGAGGGTTCATTGGAACAGGGGTGGGGGCAGTGAGAGCATGTGAGAAATGTGTGGTGGTGCACAGAGCTGGCTCTGATGGCTGCCTATAAGTGAAGTTATTACATCACTCCCAACTGATCCACGGCCACTGCCAGGCTGAGGCCAGCCAAGGCTAACCACCAGCACAGTGGAAAGCAACTGCCACATACACCAAACACACATCACCGCCAGAAGTAGCCTCAGTGACTGCTTCAGGAACCCCATGGCAACGTGTGACCCAGAATAGTTGCAAATGTTTTGAGGAGGGGAGGGTTGATAAATTGGGCTACCTTCAGTCCCCCCCATCTGCTCTCATTGTGTGTTGCGCAAAATGTGACACGCATAAGAAAAAGGGGGAATTCCAGGAAGCCGGGCAGAGCGAGCAACATTACACAATGTCGACCGGTTGCTGCCCATTGCATCATCGCCCAGCATCTTTCGTCTCTTCACAGGCTAACTCTGGGAACTGCGAAAGTGGCAGTGGACGAAATAAAGCAGGAACTTTGCTTCAGGATGGGTGACAATAAAAAGGAGACGTCTTCTCGTAACTGCTGCTCGAGCTGAGGGTTTTATGGAAGCAGAGCAGAAGCTGGGAGATGAAGGTAGAGCGAGACAACTCCCCCAAACCCTAAAGTTGCTTACGAAACAGAACAAGCTACGAGAGGATACGACTTCTGCAAGCCAAAAGTATTTAAGGACCAGTGAGGCAGAGCGTCTGTGTGCGTGTGTGTGAGAGTGAGAGATGCAGGCTGCCTGAATGAAGACATTGAGGGGATTTCCTGGTGCCGAGAGACGCATCATGCCAAAGGCATCCGGCAGGATTAGCGGCTGGAGCCAAACGTGTCCTCACTCTGCAGCACTACGGTTCGAGCTCTGACGCACAACAAGCGCACACAAGCACACACACACACAAGTCAGCCATAACAAGCAAGGCGGGCTTCCCAGCTCTCACCTCGCTGTTTATCGAAACCGTGGCAGATATAATTGGACACCTAATGGATGTAATGTTTAAACCTCAGAAGTTAATCTTTCACCAAGAATAATTACCCTGATGTAATGTAGGTGGGTGTGCAACAGTGGTTGTGCAATTAATGTTTGTACAAGGTCTGTGCTAAAGGCTTTTCACTGGACAATGTTTGCAAATATGCCCATTCAGTATCTGCAGGCCGTAGCATTCCTCTCTCAGCCTGCGTCAGCTTGGCTTAGCCGTGTCACCACTACTGTTACAGATCTGGAAAGATCTGTTAAGCAATTATTTGAGGAGAGTTATTAATAGCAGTCTAATGTGTGTTAAGTATGGGGAGTAGTTTTTAGCATTATGTACATTTTGCAAAATTCAGAATTTCAGAGTTCTTTTTTTTCAAAGCTCACAATCAGCTAGGAAATTTGCTGCAGCTCTATTTACTGAACTCTCGACAGAGCTGAAAGACTTCATACGAAGCCACGCTAAAATAAGAGACGCACACAGTCTAAAAGAGCAGGAAAAAATCTACAGGAGAATTCCATAACGCCTGAGGGCAGAGGTTGCATCGCACAATTCCTGCTCCCGTTTCCAAAACTTCAATCATCTTTATAACACCTGGATCAGGAAACGCTTCCAGCCATTCGCGTTGTTGCACTGATGCATGGACACGCCAAGCCCAATGCCAAGAACAACCACATGCAGCAACATTTATGTCAGGTGGAAAACCTTACGTAACACACTGACGTGACTGTGGGGCTGATTTCTTCTTTTGTCCAGAAAGCATTACATACATTTACAGAACAGGCCTAGTATGTCATACAATTCCTGTAGCTCCATCAAGGCTGGGTGTTTACCTTGTGAGTTTCTGTGCTGTCCAGATCCATTTTGGAGACCGTCATCTGTGGAAAAAAAACATCATCATTTTGGATCACAGTGAAAGCAGGTCCAAAATAAAACAATTGACAGCATATGCTGGCTGCTGATACTTTGAGTTCAGAGAATCTACTGTTGAGAAACAACAACGTGCAGTGCTGTGAAAAGCATTCATCTCCATCCACATTTTTTGCATATTTGTCACACTTATGTGTAAATGCAAAATAAAAAAAATAAGTTTTTAAATGATGATTTCATTTTTTGGGGGAAAAAAACCCTATAACCCCAAAAGAACCCATGTGACAAAAGTGAAGTAAGCTAAAAGATCTTAAAAAGCAGCATATGTGCCATGAGCTAAAGAACCAGCTGAGTAACAACGTCATGGACATCTGTCAGTCTGTTAAGTGTTACAAAGCCATTTCTAAGGCTTTGGGATTCCAGTGAACCACAGTGAGAGCCATTATCCACAAATGAAGAAAACTTGGCACAGTGGTGAGTGGCCAACCTACCAAATTACTCCCCAGAGCAGATCAATGACTCATCCAGGTTGTCATAAAACAATTCAGAACAACATCTAAGGAACTGAAAGCCTCACTTGCATCAGTTAAGGTCAAAGTTCAGGATTCAACAACAAGAAAGACAATGGGCAAAAATGGCCTCCATGGGAGAGTTCAAAGGAAAAAAACACTGCTGACCAAAGAACATCAAGCCAACAGTCAAACATAATGATGGTAGTGCGATGGTCTGTGGCTGCTTTGCTGCGTCAGGACCTGGACGACTTGTCGTAATTGATGGAACCATGAATTCGTGTCTCTACCAGAAAATCCTGAACGAGACTGTCGGGCGATCAGTTTGTGTTCTAAAGCTCAAGTTGGGTTATGCAGAAGGACAATGATCCAAAAAACACCAGCAAGTCCACCTCTGAATGACGCAAAAAAAACAAAACAAAAAAAAACAACAAAAAACCAGCATAAAGGTTTTGGAGTGGCCTAGTCAAAGTCCAGACTCAAATTTGATTGCAATGTTTTTGCTGAACCTTAATTTCTCCCCCATAATGATAGCATTTGAAAACCTCCTGTAATGTGTTTTGAGACCTCAATGTGTGTCAAAAAGGATGTGGTGTGACAACCACCAGATCAGGGTTTTTTTTTCCAAGGGTAGCCCTAGTAAGCTGCATAGGCAGAGATCACCCTCACTAACTTCTAATGCACATCCAAGCATTTTGTTCTGGAAGCAGGAACCCAAGAATAGTGGGCCAAAGTTCCTCCTCTGTGATGTAAAACACTTTATTCCAGTTATCGCAAACACTTGATTGCAGTTCTTGCTGCCAAGGGTGGCACAAACACTCCTCAGGTTGTGGGGACAATTACTTTTTCCACACAGGGTCAGATAGGTTTGGATGACTTATTTCCCTTAGTAAATAAAATGGTCATTTCATTTCTTCATTAACTGCATGTTGTATTTATTCATGTCTAATATTATTTACATGAAATTTACTTTGTCTGAAACATGCGATTGTGACAAATATGCAAAATAACTAAAAAAATCAGGAAGGGTGCGGATACTTTTTTACAGCACTGCGTCCACAGCTAGCAATTTTTTTTGCATAATTTAGGCATGCATGAGTGCATTCAGAGACATTCTTATACAGTTTATTTTGCAGGAGATAAATAAACACAGTACACTGGAAACATGCACACTGTTGTTAAAGGTTTTAAGGCGTTATTTTTCTCTTCTACAACCTTCAAGTTGCCAAAATCAAGACTTCATATCTGAGGAAAGGTTTAAAAATGAGGAACAACAGAAAAAAAACAACAATGCAAACTTAGTGCAAAATCTGAAAATAACTGTCTTTTCTTTCCCTCTTTTTTTTTTTTTTTTACACTGTGCTTTTACATGTGTTGTTTTTCTCTGCACTGTTCCTGCCAGAGGAAGAGCGAGAGGTGTGTATATTCCCAGTAAGCAAGCATGTTTCTGTACGTACACAGCGCAGCCTAAAGCAACTCGCTTTCAAACGCTACTCACCCATGTTTACTGTCATCATCAGGAAGTGGCCCTGTTGAACTCGAGCACGGAGCTCAACTTCTCTCTGCTGCTGAAGACTTCACCCTGAGAGTGAGGCAAAAAAAAACAACAAGGTTTCAACATCCAAGAACTGTGCCATTTTCTTTCAGCGAGGCGCGCATTATTTCTGAGAGTGCACAAAAACAAAGACAAAACAGGACGCAGGTGGTAGTATCAACACAGCGCGTTATTTTTCCACAACTGTGTGACTGCTTGTGTTTTTTATTTGTTCTTTTTTTTTATTTAAACTGGTCTCCTGAGATTGACATATCCTCTACTCTGAAAAATAGCATGAAAGCCATTAGTCATAGTCCCGTGAATGCCCCCGGTGTGTGTTTACTGCCACCACAAAAACCACAAGACGGCATCAGTGAAGGAATCCCTCAGCGTTTGGTGATGAGGGCTCCACACGCCCTTGAGATGGGGCGGCGAGGCGGGCGTGGGGGTTTGCCCGAACACCTGCCGCAAGTAAAGACCATGAGAATTTCCAAAACAAAGTAGCGGAGAATCTGTACTCGCATCCGTATTTTGTGTTGCAGTCAGCACAGTGAGTGAAAATGCATGCTTATGGTAGATCTCAAGCCAAATACATCCATCTCACAGTATTCGTGCATTCTTAATCACCACTTCATGCTTACGGCCACTGAAGCGTTCCCCTTAAACAGGCCAACGTGCAAATATTTCTCACGCAAAGACTGCAGGAAGCATTTGTTTGTTCTTTGAATGCAGTCTATGCAACAACAA